>NW_016157238.1:0-52825 GCF_001687245.7 Rhagoletis zephyria
GCTCGAAAATGAGGATAATCTACTTATATGTGAACCTAGTATAACACCACCTTGTATAATTCGTCTTGGTTCATGGAATATGGAACCTCATAACTAAGGTGAGTTGGCAGCCCTGTTTCTCATAGAGAACTGCCAGTTCAATAAAAAGCGTGCGAATATAAAATGGGAATGTAAATTACGGTGAAAACATCGATGTTTGAAGAATTGGTGTTTCGAAAAATTACATCGATGGCAGTTCGATGTATCGAATGAAAACATCGAAGTTTTTAAACATTTTTCTAATTTTTATTTAACCTGTGTGCTGATTCAAAAGTTGAACTAACGGTAAAGATTACTGTTTCTTATTATTAACATATTGACAGAGAGAGGAGGTTTACAAAACAAATATAAAGTAAACATTTTATCACATATCACCTGAAATGCAAAAAGACGTAACAAACATCGTCCGTGAAATTCAAAAAGTCGTAACTAATACAAAATTCAAAATTCAGTTTTTGATTGATATGATGGATTTCATCNTTGAAGGAAATTGATTAGAAGATTATTCATCCCTAGTGGAATTACAATCGTGGGTTTGTATCATGATATCGACAGGGCGTCCCGAATTCGTTGTGAATTTTAAGTCATATTTATTATGATATTAACTCCACCATGCACATAAGTATAAAACATAATTATAAAAATACATTTTTTTGGACAAGTCCATGCTTTTAGAAAAACTGATGCTGTTAAATTTCCTTTCGTGTCCACTATCGCAGTAGATTTCAACCATAAGTGTACTCGCAAAAATATATCAATATGCATTTATAATATATGTACATATCTACATATCGTCGCCTGGGTAAAAGATTGTCGTAAGCGCCATTTTGACGATTTTTAGTTCTAGATGCAGTTATATATTTTGAAATAAGGTCTTTCGATTGGTGTTATCAGTTTTTAGATATTTCCTATAGTTTCCGAGATATTGATTACAACTTTTTCGATAATTTAGTAAAAATTTAGTTGGTGATGCAGTCATATTAAGCTAATTAATATCTTAAAAATGGCGTTGTATATTTTTTGATATCTCTTAGTTTCCAAGATATTGAGTAAAGTGTCGTTAATTTGGTAGAAATTTTGATCACATTGTCGTATTTCAGACAAAGTGGCTGTGAGAAATTGCATTCCAAACCTCAATCGCGATTTCCCACAACCTAAATATAAATCTGTAAATATTTACAGATTCCCGAACTTTGATTTTTTGTATCGGTTGAAAGTTAAGCAGTGTTTGCATTATTCAACTTTGCGTTCAACTCAACGCAGGGTTGCACGAAAAAAAAGTTGAATGGCTAAATGTTGGCTGGCGACCAACTTTGTTGAAAGCGATTAGTTGAAAGGCCATTCAACCAAAAGTTGAATGCAAAGTTGAACAATGCAAACACCTTTTTATGGCGAATATTTTGATATTTTTTCATATTTTGATATTTTTAGCCATTCAACTTTTTTTTCGTGCAACCCTGCGCTGAGTTGAACGCAAAGTTGAACAATGCAAACACACTTAAGGAAACGCAAGACGCACGTATTTCGTCATTTAAGCTCGTTTTTTTGTAGCTCGGTTGCAAAAGAGAGAAGTGTGAATGAATCTTTGAAAGAGTGTGAATGTATTACTATTATCTTGGCAAAATTAATAAACTAATTAAAAAATTGTCTCATGTAAGCGCCGTGTTACTATTAGTATTTTCCATGTCGTTTCCTCGTTCAATAAGTAAGTGTGAATAGGTTTTAGTCGCTCATGTTTCTAAAAACAAACAGTTGTGGAAGGATGAGCGACTAAAAACTATTCATAGTCGCTTTTTGAACGATAAATCGACATTCATAATATCACGGAAAAGCGGTTATCGAGTAATAGTCGTCGTTTATCTACTAACAGTCGACACTCGAACGTGAAGGTTTGTGCGAGCCATGATAAAAACATTTTAAGGTAAGACCGCCGAGAGGCAGCCCGAACATTTTTGAAGTTTGCCAACATAAACATGTTTTCATATTTTCAATCTTACGAATACATTCTCACTTTTAGGGCCGGTTGCTCAAAGCCTGATTGACACAATCACCGATTAACATCGTTATCGACGTTTTCGGCTCCATGCAAATAACATGGTGAGGGCAAACGTCGATAACGATGTTTAACCGGGGATTAGTGTCAACCAGGCTTTGAGCAACCGGCCCTTAGTCTCAAAATGGTCTCAAATGAAAGAAAATTGGAATATCTATTTGTTTTTTGTTTTACTTTTATTTGGCATTTGAGATGCTATGAAAATTTCAACTTTATAAAGTAGAAAAACTTCAAAAAATAAATGATGGCGGACGAATTGAGCGAGCGGTTTTACTTTTAAATATTTGTATCATGGTGCGAGCTATATAAGCTAAAACTGATGAAGTAATAAAGAAGAGACGTCAAAATTATTATCTACAACGCAAATCACTGTCCGATTTACCGTCATGAAAATATTGAACACGGTGTTTGAAACAAATTTGAAATAGGCGTGATTAGTGAAAAAGTGTTGTGTGTAACTCTTAAGAAATTTGCTACGTTTCCTACTAAGGTTAACATCGTGTCCACATGCAAAAATTATTACCTACCAACTGTAATTTTAATGCATGATGTAAATTTTAACAGAGGCAATATTTGTGCGTGGGCCTTTTTTGAGCAATTTGCGGCCTCCCTTGGCGAAATATTGCCTGATACATTATCACGATAAAAACATTTGACTGTGAAGTCACCCCGTAAGTTTTACTTCAATCAGCTCAATATAAATAATTATACAAGTCGCCCTGTTCTGTTTCAAAGTGGTTTAGATTCAGCATCGACCACAATCAATGTTATTATTGACGCTTACTGTATATATGTGGTGAAACATATTGCATTTTTGCATTTGTAATTTTAATAAAGAAAAAATATTTTTACAACTCAATAAACAAAGTATTAAGTGCGTCTAATAGTTATATTAAAAAAGTTAATATCGACTCTCTAGTTTGCCATGTAATGAAGTTCAGCATATTTCTATATTTTCGATATTCCTCGTGTTAGCATTTGGTATACAATAGTCAAGTACTTTGTTTAGAACTGACAAGAAAGATTTAATTAACTTCCAACAATAGCAGTGCAATAAGCTTTACAGTCGGTCCATTTGACTGGCCAGTCTCCTTTGAGACTCACGGAAGATAAAGTTTTCAAAAATGCGAGAGTTCAAAGTGGTTGTATTGGGTTCGGGCGGTGTCGGCAAGTCTGCCCTTACTGTTCAATTCGTTTCCGGGTGCTTTATTGAAAAGTACGATCCCACCATTGAAGACTTCTACCGAAAAGAAATAGAGGTAAGAGCAATGTACCTGTTAAGACCTATTTTAATATATTTATTTTACACCATGATACAAAAAATATGTACTTCAATAACATTTGACTTTAAATATATTCCCGTCAATAAATACATAGATAATCATCGTCAAGGGATATACACAGTTTATTTTGCAAAAAGGATAGCCAATTAATGGCTTATTATTAACCTTATGTGTCGTCCTATTTTTGCGTACATCTTGGAATACATTCAGGGAATTTAAGATAAGACAACCCGTTAATATTATTTCACTTAATACATATCTGAGTTTATTTTGCATATCGTTACCTTAATATAGAAAGACCCTATCTCACATCGTCCCTGAAATACAAAAAGTCGTAACTAAGTAAAAATGCAATATTCCCTTTATGATTGATTATGATGCATTTCATCGAATTATATATTATATGATGTGGATATTAAGCAATAAACAATTTTTGTCAGTTACGGATTTTTTGTATTTCACCGACTACTTATATGAGTTAAGTCCTTTCTATATTAAGATAAAGATATGTATATACTATGTACATATGTATATTTGTTTTGTAAGTAATTCGCTTCAGGACAAAGAATAGAGTGGAAATTGGTTAGTTGTTAGTTAGTTGTACTATCATATGATGGTGTGGAGCGGATGGTGAATGGAATGGCACAGTTCAAACTTTAAGAAAAGTCATCCTTACCCTCTGCAGGCCCCAAGGTCCATTTGAAAATGGAGTAAAATTGTCATTTCGACATAGAAAATTAAATCATTGTACAAATAACTAAACCATACCCGAATAGTGTAATTGACTTAAACATTTCGAGACGTAACCGCCAAAAGGACGTAAGCGACAAAAAGTAAATTTTTCAGTAGGCGTTGTTTTCTTATTAACACTGCAAATAATGTAGATACTAACGTGAAGGTTAATGAACAAGTTAAGATTGACGGTAGGTTGTTGTTGTTGTAGCGGCTACAACAACCCCGCCCAGATTGGTTAATGTCTCAGTCGTTGTCATCAAGCTCCACTAACGGAAGCCCTAAGAAGCTTGCAGCCTCGATAGGGTCGGTCCACAGGTACAAGGCGTTAGGGTTGTCGGGTTTTCCGGGCATACGAAGAGATGTTTCGAGTCATGGGGTGTCCCTCCGCATGCCGCACACTCTTTTGGCACATCTGCGTTTAATCTGCTCAGGTATGAGTTTAACCTGCTGCAGTAGCCAGAGCGAAGTTGGGCTATTGTGGTTCTAGTCTCCCGAGGCAGATGAAGCTCGGTCTCGTCAATGTCCGGTGGTTGTGTGCCTAGAACGGCATTCACAGGTCGGGAGTCTACATAACTCGAGATTGACTCCCTGTGAATGCCTTTCAGGGCCAGTCGGTATGCTGACGAGTCCAGAGGCTGCTTAATGAACCACGTAAGGCCACGTGTTATCTGAGCGTTTATGGCGTTAAGTGCTGTTGTAGTACTGTGCACTTTACGGAAACCATGCTGATGCTTCACTGGGGTCAGGTGGTTCGTGAAATACGGGAGCAGCAAGGCCTCTAGTGGTTTCGCTACAGCGGAAAGCAGTGTTATGGGTTGATAAGATTCTCCTTTGTTGGTTGGCTTCCCCGGTTTGAGCAGTGGGACCACTCTCCCCACCTTCCAGATGTACCGTTAGGTACGTTACTCCCGCAGGACCCAAATTTTTCAGCATCAACATGCATATTCCGTCGGGACCCATGGCTTTGGATTTTCGCCTTCCCGATGGCCACCTGAACTTCACCGCTAGCGAAAGCAAGGGAGGCACAAATTGTTGGAAGTTTGTGCAGCCTTCTGTTCACTCGACGCTTGGCTTTGTCCGCCGGAGGATGTAGTATGAACTGCCGGTTAAACTGGCTCGCGCATCGCTCCGGGTCCGACGAAGCATGGTCGCCAAAAGAAATTTCGACAATGTCGTCGTGCTTCGTCGGATTGGACAGTGACCTCTTGGTTTACCAAAGCTTACTCACACCAGAGGCGAAGTTGCAAGTCTTCAGAGGCTGCTCCCACTTTTTCTGCTTATGTACGTTCACAAGTTACCGAATCTCCACGTTGAAATCCCTGATACGGGCATTTCCGGGATCGGCCTGACGAAGGTTGTCACGCTCATCGGCTAGACCACCCGCTTCAGCAGGGAAGTTTGGACGGAAGTCCGTGATACATTACTTGAGTAGAATCAACGAGGATGTGCCCAACCAAAGCCCGGCATGAGAACCCCACTCAGCTAACGTCCCTGTCTCTATGGACAGCCCCTGTGGAAGTCGCACTCTTCCTGGGCCTCCCCCTAGCTGAAATTGACGACAACGTTGATGGATGAACCGCCCCGAACGGGGCTTATTAGACGCTACAAAAAAACAACAGCAACAAAGCTTCAAAGGGCAGAGGATGAATCTTTTTATTGGAGTGCAACATTTTAAAAATCGAACACATAATTTTTCTCTTTAACTAACTCTTCAGAAGAATCGGTGTCGCTGTATGGGACAAGTACAACTTTAGTTAAGCTATGCAGCAACACAAGTATTTTAACACGATATACTCGTACATTTATTATATTTTTATCCTTTTGATTAAAAATCTTAATCTAACACAACTATATGTATTTACCTTTGTTTGCAAATAATCGGTTTTTGGAAGAAAAACAGAGGCACTTCAAAACTTTCACACAAAAGTGTAACAATTCCCTCTACAATGAAAAATTTTTCGGGAGAAAACGGCTTAACCGACACTGCGGGCACAAAAAAAAATTTAAACAGTGTCCAATTAGGCACTGGAGCCAAAGTGCTTTCGCTATAACTTTGTAATGGTAATCCGTAGAACTTTGAAATGTTGTCAGCTGGTGCGTATGGCGGTAGGTAATCCATTTCTGTCAAAAACAGACTTGCTGTTTGTTACTTGTTTTGGCCAATATGACAGTTATTAGCCAGATATAACTTGTGACCGACGGACATTATAAAATATCAATTTCAAACTGAAATGTTGCAGTTTCATCTAATGGCGTTTTCTTTTCTCGAAAAAAATTTTACCTTATGTGGCAACATTATCAGCATTTTAAAGACCAAGCACGCAATATGCATGTAAAGACGCTGAGAAAAGAACACGAAAACTTGACAGCCTTGGTGCAGGGCAGAATACTTATTATTATTTTGGGAAAAGAAAACGTTATAAGATTGGTAATAAGCAACATTCAGTATTTGTCATATCAATAGCACCCCTATTTCTAAGTGATATTGTTTACCACTTGTGTTTAATAATTTATATTTAAGAATATTCAATTAAAATACAGTTTTTCTCTAAAAAAAAGCCCAGATATTCCCAAATTTAAAACTCGATAAAAAACTAAAATAAAATTCAACAAATTTTCATCCAAATTTCAAACTTTTTTTTTCAGAAGTATTAGAATTTTTTTGAGTACACAGTTTTATAGCCCATTCAATTTTAGTCTCATAATTTCCCAAGTTTCAAGTGGCTAAAAATTACCGTTAATTTTTTAGATTTTTTTTGCCGAAGGTATTCCGGTTTCTTCCATATGAAAATAAACTGTGTTTATTCGTTATATGGAAGGAAATGCGACAAAAATATCTAAAATAAATCAACCGCCACCTGAAACCTGCACATTATCAAACTAAAATTGAATGGGCTATAAAACTATACTCAGAAAAATCGGACATTTCTGAGGAAAAAGTTTGAAATTTAAGTGAAAATATTTTCCATTTTCCTGTAGTATTTTACTAAGTTTTGAACTTGGGTTTATATGGGTTTTGTTATTTAATGTAGACTTTCAAAATAAATTGTCATTTAATAAAAGTGTATACATTTTATTCTCATTTAGGTGGATAATTCCCCTTGCGTTCTGGAAATTTTAGATACCGCTGGCACAGAACAGTTTGCATCAATGAGGGACTTATATATTAAGAATGGACATGGTTTTATTGTAATGTATTCTTTGACAAACCATCAAACTTTTCAGGTAAACTATCCTCAAGAATTTAAAATTCTTACAAATTATTCTGCATAAATAAAATTCATAATCAATAAATCTTTCAGGATATATCAAGCATGAAAAATGTTATAACAAGAGTTAAGGGAAGTCAACCGGCTCCAATTTTACTAGTCGCAAATAAAATTGATTTAGATTGCCAAAGAGAAGTTTCTACCGAAGAAGGTATCTATGTCTATATCTGCATAAACATCTTATTTCATACCTCGATTTTTAGGGAACGCTCTTGCACGACAATGGGACTGTCCGTTTATTGAAGCATCAGCTAAAGATAGAATAAATGTGAATGAAGTATTTGCAACCATAGTACGCGAAATGAATATGACACAGGAAAAACGCCAGAAAAAGAGTTACTGTTGTTGTACACTTTTATAGAAATATTAAAAATCGTATTAATATAAAATTAGCTCAAAAGTGTACGAGTAATTTGTATTATTTCAGTTCAATATTTTTTCTGCTCTAAACTACACTTTTTTTCCAAGGCCATGCAAATATACGTATGTATATAAATGTTATTTGTATATCTTTAACGAAAGACTGGAAATTCTTTAAATTAATAATATAAACCATTTCCGTCAGTCATTAAGAGGTTCGAAAAAGTGAATTCGTATAATATATTTCTAAATTCGAAAACGAATAATAAAATTTATAAATGTAAGGGAAATGTAAATCAATTAAAGACAAAATTAACTTCCAACAAATTTAACTTTGTGAATGTTAATATGTAATTATATGTATATTCTGTGAAGAAACAACAAAACCAACAAAGTATTGATACTTCAATCCGATTTCATTACCAGATTCAGTCGTGGCAAAATAGTAGGAACCCAACATTTTTTTCAAATTTTGCCTATTTTTCTCATTACCTAACAAAAACCATATAAATTCATATTTCAAACTTTGTGAAAAAATTATAAAAACTTGTATCGCCCTGTTGTCGAAATTCTCCATATTTTTTCACATACATTTGAATTTTGTTTGTCTCAAATATTAACTCCTGTATGCGAATGACTATTTTGGAGTCCACAACAACAACAACAACAACATAGCAAGAAAACCTAGAACCAAATTTCTTCAGTGATTTCGAAATTAGACAGAGAGGAACCTAAATTTTAATTTATAAAAAATATGCATACGTATTTGTATATATGGATGAGATGCCTAACGGTTCCTCACTGACCAATATGTTAAGCGTATGTGCTTCAGACTGTAAATACGTTTTTCGATTATATTAGTCTGAGATCCTCTGAAGGTTAAAAACTAAATTGCCAACATCCACATAAACTCCTCGGCAAAGATTAAGAAAGGTGAAGGGGTAAAAAAATAGAATATTTACTTCTCTAACGGCGCTNAGGAACCTAAATTTTAATTTATAAAAAATATGCATACGTATTTGTATATATAGATGAGATGCCTAACGGTTCCTCACTGACCAATATGTTAAGCGTATGTGCTTCAGACTGTAAATACGTTTTTCGATTATATTAGTCTGAGATCCTCTGAAGGTTAAAAACTAAATTGCCAACATCCACATAAACTCCTCAGCAAAGATTAAGAAAGGTGAAGGGGTAAAAAAAATAGAATATTTACTTCTCTAACGGCGCTTTTACGGGTTTGGTCCTAAAGATTACAGATAGCATAAATAGCTGTGTCAACTTTCAGGACGTAGGCAAAAGCGGTTNGGCAAAGATTAAGAAAGGTGAAGGGGTAAAAAAATAGAATATTTACTTCTCTAACGGCGCTTTTACGGGTTTGGTCCTAAAGATTGTAGATAGCATAAATAGCTGTGTCAACTTTCAGGACGTAGGCAAAAGCGGTTCCAGAGATGAGCGATATGAGAATTTCAGTTTGTATGGGTGGTACCACACCCCCTTTTTCAATACCAAACATTTTTCGCCGTAAGTAGGTTATATACAATTTATGAACTCTTGCCAAGTTTCAGTCCCCCAGCGTAATTGGTTTGGTCACATCTGCATCTAGTCTGCTCAGGTATGAGTTCAACCTGCTGCAGTAGCCAGCGCGAAGTTGCGCTATTGTGGCTCGAGTCTCCGGAGGCAGTTATATCCTTTAAATCGGTGTTTGGTTCATTGAAATCGAGCGAACGGTGCCCTCAAAAATGGGAGTTCAAAATTTTCTTGTGCCGTATTTATATATCACTAGCCTAGAATGAAAAGTTGGTAAGTTCACTTTCTAACGAAAACTCATATTTTGATTTAGGAGGCTAGAGAAATTAAAAATGCATTATTTGGAAAAAGATGAAGGTATTTGTTTTATTTATTCCCGTTTATATTCAATGAAAGGAAAATTTGCTAAGTCCAAAAGAAGCACTGAAAATCCGATAGTGCCAAAATAGTACGAAATCTCTTAATAAAGATGAAGCAAATTCCTTTGATTCATATATGGTGTTTTGCTTTGCTCTAAGAAACCAAAATGTTGTATTCAAAGTTTTGCGAAATACTTGAAGAAAATTGCTATAAGCTTTTTTTTCTCCAGAAAAATTTTCAAAATGGGACTTGGCGACTTTTCACTCTAAGTTAGCGATATAGTTTCTGCAAAATTGCATCTAAATTTTAAATTTTCATATTTCAAACTTAGTGCAAAAACTATAAAAGTTCTGCAAAATTACATCTAAATTTTTAACTTTTCAATCAAATTTTTTGGAATACTCTTGAGTTTTAGCCAATTAAATTTTAGTAGAATGAAGTGCAAGTTTCTAAGTTGCTAAAAATCGCTTTGATTTTAGCTCTTTTTTTAGCGCATTTTTTCCATACAAAGTATGTTCGAAAATTTTTTTGTGTATGGCAAATCAACGCGATTTTATAGGAAATTCAAGCATGCAGGGCTTTAAAGCCCTTATATCTAAACCTTACAGGTTTGCTTTTATCGCTTGCTCTTTTGTTGCAAAGTTTAAAATTTAGATGCAATGTTGCAGAATTCTTATAATTTTTGTACACAGTTTGAAATATGAATTTATATCCTTTTTGTTATATAATGAGCTGTACTTTTATAAATAAATAATAAATATTATATAAACAACAGAAAAATAGGGAAAATTAGTTAAAATGTCGTGTCCCTATTTATTTTTCCNATATCGCTAGCTTAGAGTGAAAAGTTGCTTAGTCCACTTTTTACGAAAACTCATATTTTGATTTAGGAGGCTAGGGAAATTAAAAATGCATTATTTGGAAAAGGATGAAGGTACTTGTTTTATTTTTTCCCGTTTATATTCAATGAAAGGAAAATTTGCTAAGTCCAAAAGAAGCACTGAAAATCCGATAGTGCCAAAATAGTACGAAATCTCCTAATAAAGATGAAGAAATTCCTTTGATTCATATATGGCGTTTTGCTTTTCTCTAAGAAACCAAAATGTTGTATTCAAAGTTTTGCGAAATACTTGAAGAAAAGTGGTATAAGCTTTTTTTCCTCCAGAAAAATTTTCAAAATTGGACTTAGCAACTTTTCACTCTAAGTTACCGATATAGTTTCTGCAAAATTGCATCTAAATTTTAAATTTTCATATTTCAAACTTTGTGCAAAAACTATAAAAGTTCTGCAAAATTGCATCTAAATTTTTAACTTTTCAATCAAACTTTTTGGAATACTCTTGAGTTTTACCCATTTAAATTTTAGTAGAATGAAGTGCAAGTTTCTAAGTTGCTTAAAATCGCTTTGATTTTAGCTCTTTTTTTTAGCGCATTTTTTCCATACAAAGTATGTTCGACAATTTTTTTGTGTATGGCAAAAAGTGCGTAATACATTCAAAATGAAAATGATCAAAAATCAATTTTTTTGGAAATTCAAGCATGCAGGGCTTTAAACGCCTTATATCTAAACCTTACAGGTTTGCTTTTCTCGCTGGCTCTTTTGTTGCAAAGTTGAAAATTTAGATGCAATTTTGCGGAATTCTTATAATTTTTGTACGAAGTTTGAAATATGAATTTATATCGTTTTTGTTATATAATGAGCTGTACTTTTATAAATAAATAATAAATATTATATAAACAAAAGAAAAATAGGGAAAATTAGTTAAAATGTCGTGTCCCTATTTATTTTTCCACCACTGTACATATGTGTGTATAAAGGTGTATTAGCATGGCGGCAAAGCAATGATCATAGTCCCACGACAGTCGTAATCGAAACGACCTAGATTCTTAGCCGGCCAAGGACTGTCACTACAGCATCATTCCCCAAAAACTCTTTGGGAAATTTGTATGCTGTTACAACAACAACATCATAGTCAGCGACATTAGTTACACGGAATTTGTAAGTATATATTCAAAAATTGTATACCCACACATTTCATTAATGAATCAAAATTTTTACTTCTCGTTAACATAAAGGGAAATTTAAACCCATAGTTTAAATTAAAATGCAAAAACTCAATTGAAATTATTAATATTATATTTCCACAGCTTTAATTATCGATAAACCCCTCATACAAAAATCCGTTGATTAAACGGTGATATGCTGCAATAAGTACAATTTTAATTTTTCTTTTATTGTAAATTAAATTCTTCAAATAAGATTCAATCTTGATTATAGGTATTAAAGGGTAAACAATTTTCCACGAAAAAATTGCTTCGCTAAATTTTACCAGCCAAAAATTATGCTTCGAAAATAATTACTACATTAGGGATATTCTCGAAGTCTTTCACCATGCACGGATTGCACGAAATGCTAAAATACTATTCCAAATTTGGAAGAGTACGGGAGCACCCCGTTGCAAAGTGGTAGCATGCATAGGTAGCAAACAGCGAAATTCTGTATCAAATACAAAAACAAGATACAGCAAAAAAGATGAAGTGAGCGGGATGAGAGGAATGAGAGAAATATGTAGCAATTCCGAGAACAGCGAATAATAATAACTGCACTTTAACAACCCAGATCATTTCTTCAGGAATATGTAGCCACATAGCTTCATATTAAACTAATTTGAAATTTGAGTAATGCTCTGCACACTATCAAAATACTTTTCTAATGATACACAATTATTTTTCCTTAGAATTATAGTTTAGCCCCAAAAGGGGTGTAAAGAAAACATGTTTGCCTATTTATATATAAGATGTACGATAGTCGGGTCTGCGTAACGAGACGACCCAGATTAATAGCAAGGACTATCACTCCAAAAACTCTTTGGGGAATTTATACGTTGTTACAATAACAACAGTTAACAGTCCAGAATATACTTAAATTGTGGAGGGAACACTTTTACAACCTACTGAATGGCAGCAGCGCTGACAGTAGTGAAGAAGACGAACCCGAGTCCCCAGTCGATGGTGATGGAGTAGCTGTCCCACCGCCTGACTATGACGAGGTACGAATAGCGATTACGCGGCTGAAAAACAACAAAGCTGCTGCAGCTGACGGCCTGCCAGCAGAGCAGGTCGGATTAACGCATGCCCGGCGACTGGAATTTAAGTGTGCTCTGCCCAATCCACAAGAAAGGCGACCCCGCTATACGCGCCAACTACCGTGGAATCAGCCTTCTAAGCATAGGTTATAAGGTCTTATCGAGTGTATTGTGCGAAAGACTGAAGCCCACCGTCAACGAGCTGATTGGACCTTATCAGTGTGGCTTTAGGCCTGGAAAATCCACCATAGATCAGGTATTCACAATACGCCAAATCTTGGAAAAGACCCGCGAGAATAGGATCGACACACACCATCTATTTGTCGATTTCGCACACACCATCTATTTGTCGATTTCAAAGCCGCTTTATGCCGCGATGTCTGAATTTGGTATCCCCGCGAAACTAATGAATTTGGTATCCCCGCGAAACTAATACGGCTGTGTAAAATGACGTTGAGCAATACCACCAGCTCCGTCAGAATAGGGAAGGACCTCTCCGAGCCGTTTGATACCAAACGAGGTTTCAGACAAGGGGACTCCCTTTCGTGTGATTTCTTTAATCTTATGTTGGAGAAGATAATAAGAGCCGCAGAACTGAACCTCTCAGGCACAATACTTTATAAGAGCGTACAATTGCTGGCGTATGCCGACGACATCGATATTATCGGTAAAAACAAGGGCTACGTCTGTTCTGCCTTCTCGGGATTGGATAGAGAAGCAAAGCGAATGGGTCTGGTGGTGAACGAGGACAAAACGAAGTATCTCCTGTCAGCACACAAACAGTCAGAGCATACGCGTCTTGGCACCCACGTCACTGTTGACAGTTACAAGTTTGAAAAAGTAGACGACTTCGTTTATTTGGGAACCAGCATTAACACCAATAATAATGTCAGCCTTGAAATCCAACGGAGAATCACTCTTGCCAACAAGTGCTACTTTGGGCTGAGTAGGCAATTGAGAAGTAAAGTCCTCTCTCGTCGTACAAAGATCACACTCTATAAGTCACTCATCATGCCTGTGCTGGTGTATGGCGCGGAAGCATGGACAATGAAAGCATCTGATGAGGCGGCTCTTGGAGTTTTCGAGAGAAAGATTCTGCGAAAGATTTACGGACCTTTACGCGTTGGTGATGGCGAATATCGCAGACGATTTAACGATGAGCTTTATGAGCTTTACAACGATATAGACATAGTGCAGCGAATTAAAATTCAGCGGCTCCGCTGGCTTGGCCATGTCGTTCGGATGGACAGAAACGCTCCTGCTCTGAAAATATTCAACGCGGGCCGCGATGCTGGTAACAGAGGAAAAGGAAGGCCTCCTCTGCGTTGGAAAGACCAGGTGGAGAAGGACTTGGCTTCACTTGGCATTTCCAATTGGCGTCAGCTAGCACAGAAGAGAAATGACTGGCATGCTGTTTTGGACTCGGCCAAAATCGCTTAGGCGGTTACAGCGCCAATAAAGAAGAAGAAGAAACAGTCCATGTAATTGATATTTAGGGTAATCCTTTAGCCAAAGACTCATAAGACTCATATATCTACGTTTCCCCTGAAAAGCGGCTAAACACCCGTTTGGGAGCGAGCTATAGTGAGAAGGCGAAAAACCTCGCGTGGGCTGGGTTTGGGCCGCGCCACGTTAAAACCTCTATAAATGGAAACTACAGAAATGCCTCTGATGAAGAAGAAATCAAGGAAAGCTCAACGTCGAAAACCAGCAAACTAATTTATTTGCCACTCGACTCTCACAGCTGGTGCGATGAGGAATGATACAAAGCTACAAACAAAAGATGCCGCCTACAGGGTGTGGAAGAGGTAAGCGAGAAATAGCGAAAAGAGCTTTAAATGCTAGCTGACAGGAAAAACGCACGAAAATTTTACCAGAAAGTTAGTACTATTCAAGTACGGCGGCATGCTTCAACTCTATGCGGAATGTCGTCAGATGAACGCATGCCCGACGACTGAAATTTAAGTGTGCTCTGCCATATTCACAGAAAAAGACGACTCCGCCATAAGCGCCAACTATCGCGGTATCAGCTTTCTAAGCATAGGGTGTAAGGTCTATTCGAACGTATTGTGTAAAAGATGAAGCCCAAAGTCAACGAACTGGTTGGGCCTTGTCAGTGCAACTTTAGACCAGGAAAATCCATCAAAGCCACTTTCAACAGCACGAAGCGATTTCTGATTTGGTATCCCTGTCATACTAATACGGCCGTGTAAAACGACGTTGAGCAATACCACCAGCTCCGTCAGAATTGCGAAGGAGCTCTCCGCGCCGTTTGATACCACGAGCTTCCAGACAAGGTGACTCCCTTTCGTGTAATTTCTTTAATTTTATGTTGGGGAATATAATTAGAGCCGCAGAACTAAATCGCTCGGACACAATACTTTACGCACCATTGACAGTTATCATTAAAGTTAAACTGTTAACATTGACAGTTAACATTAAAGTTAAACTGTTGCCAGTCAGATTTACACAGTTGCCGTTATACAAGAAATAGTGACATCTTATTTTTTAAAATTTTCGTTTTTCGTTTTGCTTGATGATACATTCTCCCAGGCAGAGTATGTTTTTCCCAGCGTTGACGTCTCGATTCCAACATGTACCACATTTTGGGCAAAATTGGTACCTGTGGGGCGATCATTAACCATCAGAATATCTGCATGCCATTGTTTTAAAGCTGTTAGAAGTAGACGGTTAGGTGTACGCCGATATCCGCGTATAGGTGAGTTTGAAGCAATTTCGGTGGAACATATCAATGTACTCTCTCTTGTGTTTGGTATCAGTTGTTTCGCAGGCTTTTTGTCGGCAAATGTACTTCTTCAACTTTAGACGAGCCACCTTTCTTTGCTAGGAAATTTGTTGCTTTTGTTGTGGTATCTGAAGTTCAAATTAACAGTATTCTTTAAATTTTGACGAATTCGCCGATAATTCGTTTCGTTCCGTTCCATTTTAAATCGGTACGCATATGTTCAAGTAACGCTTCTTCTGGGATATTTTTGGAGTTTTTATCGGATAGGTAGCTCAGGACCAGTTTTTCAGTGCACGGCCGTGGTTTAAACTAAGTTTAAACGCCCGATCTGGCTGGTTTAAACTAAGATCAGCCAATCAAATGCCTGCCAGCCGTTCAATTTAAACTCAGTTTACTTAATCTAAGTTTAAACTGGCACTGAAAAACCGGCCCTCAGTTTATTATATACCTTTTTTTGTCTTCTTCAAATTTGAAATACTTTCTGAGCCGAGTATAACCGTGCATCCAAATATTGTTATGGAATATAGTNTGCCAGCCGTTCAATTTAAACTCAGTTTACTTAATCTAAGTTTAAACTGGCACTGAAAAACCGGCCCTCAGTTTATTATATACCTTTTTTTGTCTTCTTCAAATTTGAAATACTTTCTGAGCCGAGTATAACCGTGCATCCAAATATTGTTATGGAATATAGTCAGAAATTTATTCGTGTTTTCCACAAATAAATTCGACCGATACGAACTATCGTACAACTTGAAGTTTTTTCGCAGCATATTATACTCCTGGTCTATTGTAGATTTCGCTTTTTTCTTTAGCATCAACTGGTTATAACAGTCAAGAAAATTCATTGCGTCAAAGTTTCCTTGTACCCAACGTTTCATCAGTGTAAAGTGAATGTATCTTAATACCTCGACGAATAGAAACGAAATCTCCTCAACATCCCTTTGTATTTGATCATATACGGCGTCATATTTGCACGACGATCGTAAAGCTTTTTTCACCACGGAACAGGTTGTTTTATTACATTCATCGTCTTTGCTGCTTTCGCCAAGTGGCCTTTTGCGACTCATGACCAAAAATTTAGTTTGTCTAAATTTCTGCTGGTTCATTGTTCGCTGTTTTCACGCGAGTTAAATCTGCAGAGAACCGTCGTCATTATATCATAAATCAGGTTTATTGTCACAGGATTATCAATTTCCTTTCCGTTTTCCTTTATTTTAGAATCGAACACGAAAAGAGAAAGGGCAATTAAAATGCGACATGCTAAAACAGTGTGTTTGAGATGGAATGACATGGCATAACACCTCGGCTGAGTTGACATGACATAGCAATGCCTGAAATTTTTGAATTGTCTTCCATAGAATATTTTATTTTGATATCAACGCTAGATGAAGTACACTGCTTCGAAGTACTAATGTATAATAGTGAAGTGTGTTGCCCTGTACAAGGTATTGCGAAGCTGTTTATTACATATTTATTTAATATAGAAATGACACTTTTCTAAAAGACTGAAAAGAAAAATAAACAGTAGCTACTTACAAACTAATTAACTAATGATGGTCCTTTGTCTCTGATCCTTACTAAATTGCTTTATGATAAAAAATTTGGAAAACTTTATGAATTTGTGCACTGTATTTAATTGCAGATTCATAAAAATTAAAAAAAAAAAAAAATAAGTGTTAAACCATGGTACAATAATTTTTAGAAAGTAGTTTCATTTCTTCTTCTTATCCGCCATGTTAGCTATCTGACAGAAAACGTGTTTCGTATATTTTGTTGTACCAACTTTTTCAAAAAAAAAAATCTAGCTTTTGACGTTGGAAAAATAAAATAAAGGAAAGCCAAACACATAACCACAGTATACAGTAAACCAGCCATTGACAATATGCTTATTTGAAAATTAATTCATGAAATATTGTGAATGTATAGGATTTTTTTGTCATTAACCCATAGGCAACGACTGATGTAAGAGTACCCACAAATGTTTGTTGATATATTTGAAATGTAAATTTGAACAGCAAAATTCGTAAAAAAATAATAAAACAAAAATATTTTAATTACTACGTGGGAGGTGTTCGTGGTTATTGGCAGATTTCGCCAAAATTTAACACTAACCTAAATTATACCAAAGACAACTTCGACACCGACTTTCGTTAAAATATCGAAATTTTGTTCACGTTTGCGTGTTTACAAATAGAGAGGCCTGGACCAATTCATCTCGTCATTTTGAATATTTTGATATATGTGACCTGGTCTACGAAAAGGGAGCTTACGTGCGAAAACTAGTTTTCTGTGAAAAAGCTGTTAAAAGTAAGCAACTCGTTTCGTCAGTTTCTCATTATCTCGTTAATTGTTCTCCGCGCCGGACGTCCAGTAAGTGTTGTTGTTGGTCGGAATATTATTATAGTTCATCGTGTAAGTTGCTAGTGTGGAACATTTAAAAAAGTAACACTGAAGAAGTGACGTTTTTGTACTTCTAAGCAAGTTAAGATTTTCTGCTTTTACCACGTGAAAAAGCATCTCATCTTCCATCCGAATCAACCAAACAGTGAAAATNATTTAAATTGGATTTCATTTGGGTTAACGAAAACGACAACTGTGAAAAAATATTAACCAATACATTCAAACAAAATGTCAAATAAGCATATTTACATTTTTTGTTTTGGCTATCTGGATTACTGTATACTGTGCACATAACTAAAGAAATTTTCAAATATTTTTAAATATTTTCTTCATAAAAAATTATGAAAAAAATTAACTGCTGCTCATGTAGATATTGCAGCACACGGAAAATATGTAAGGATACAACTATAAGAGCCACCGCACACCACAGCCTTTATCGGCTGCCTATTTAAATAGAAGGGCTCGCTTGATATATGTACATGAAGATATATGGCGATGCGCTCACTACACCAACTTAATAGCTCCGACCAATTAGTTGTGGTGCAATGGAAAGACTAGCACCTCAACTAAATCGGCGTCCGATAAAGTCCGCGGTGTGCGATGGAACTAAAATATTTTAAGCAAGAAATATTGCCGTCATATTTTCGTTTTTATGATTTTTTTTTCAAGTGATTAGCAGTAGCAAGAATGTGTGTATTAAATACTTATATGTATATTAAAAATTAAGTGATCAGATAACGTCACGTCAGATAATTCAGCTGATTAAACATAAAACAGAAAAGATTTTTACATTTCGGGACTTGGAAATTAACCTTAAACATTTCCAATATTACCACAAAAGCTTTTATACAAATAAATAATAATAATAATAATAATAATAATAGATTGGCGCTTACACGTATGTTAGTGTTTGGCCGAGCTTCTCCTCCGATTTGAGGCGTGCGCCTTGATGTTGGCTCATGGTGGAGAAGGACTTTGCTTCACTTGGCATTTTCAATTGGCGTCAGTTAGCACAGAAGAGAAATGACTGGCGTGCTGTTTTGGACTCGGCCAAAATCGCTTAGGCGGTTACAGCGCCAAATAAGAAGAAGAAAGAAGAAGAAGGTTCATGGCAGAAATGCACTCGGAGCTTTGCCATTGCCTACCGAGGGACGACCACTGTTAAGAAAAAACAAATAAATAGTCTTTCCCAATTCGCAGTGTTTTGAAATTTTGTAATCGAAGTCAATATCCACTTCTGTTCTTTGTAATGTCACGCCAGTGCGTATGTTTACTAATATCTTTAAATTGCTACTACCAACAGTTGTAATTTTTTTACTGAATGAGGGGCCTTTAAATTGCTATGCAAATCTAGAAAAACCTTTTTAAAATTTTGACTTTTTCATTTTTTTTTTAATTTGTCATACAAGTGTCAGATTGGAGATACCTATATATATACCTGTATATGTATATACAAGTAAAAGTTTTTTTACTTTTTTTTTACTTTTTTAAAAATTTTCAACAGATTTATGAAATATAGTCATTTAGCTATACGTTACTACTGAAATAGTCTGAATACTACTACTGCTAATATACTTACTAAGCTAAATGTATGTATGTGTATGGATACTTACATATGTAAATACACATGTATGCAGGCAGCTAAGTATGTAAGTATGAATAATATCATGGCAACAAACTTTGCGAGCAAATTATTTTTTCTAATTCCATGACAACAGCGTAGAGAATATGGGAGTTAAGCACGTACTTGCTTATAGTTTGAAAGAGCAACTCAAGGAATTTGCAAGGAATAAAGTTTGGAAAAGCCATGATAAAATTTAATATTAAAATTAACCACACCTTGTACTTAACTATAAGTATATGTATATTGTGCTTTGAAAATTATGTTAATTGTTTGGAAGCTCCGCATATAACTATTCCTGGACAGGGAATTATTGTGGGTACTTATCTCAAAATGTTTCGGGCACAAAATATTAAAGCATATTTGGGAATCAGGTATGCCCATGCTTTACGTTTCTCTCCACCTGATCTGGATATGTCAGAGTGGCGAGGAGTTCAGAACGCGACAAAGTTTGCACCGCTTTGTTGGCAAAACCCGTCCTACGCCAAAAATACAGTCGTACATGAACTTCTAAGAAATAAAGTTGCAGAGGACCACGATATAACATACGACGAAGATTGTCTATATCTTAATATTTTCGTTCCCGATGGTAAGGAAAACAACAGTTACTACGTATATATGTACATGTAAGGCGTATAAGCTTTAATTTTTTTTATTTAAGGCTCCCCTGGTCTCAAAGGATATGCTGTAGTATTTTGGATTCACGCAGGTGATTTTTCGAACGGTGCCCCTACAGATATTGAACCGTTTCAGGTCGTTTTCAAACAAAAAATAATAGTTGTGACATTTTCATACCGTTTGAATATTTTTGGATTTTTGTCTACCGCCGATGGAGAAGCGCAAGGCAATTATGGATTGATGGATCAATCAGCTGCTTTGTTTTGGGTTAAAAAGAATATAAATCACTTCGGTGGAGATGAAAACCGAATTACAATTATGGGACACTCAGCAGGTGCAATCAGTGTTGGATTGCATTTAATATCTGAAGAATGGTCAAGAGGCGGGTTTTCAGGAGCAATTATGATGTCTGGCAATCCAATAAGTGATGACGCTGTACGCGACCCAAAATTCTATAAATACCCCTTGGACTCAATATCAAATTTATTTGGTTGTACTAGAAAGCCAACCTCGCTGCTGTTAGCTTGTTTGAGGAAAGTTGATGCAAAAACACTGGCAAAAAATATTCCAGAGGTGGAGTGGGGTCCAGTTATTGATTATGGCCTAAGTAACACCTCATCTCCCTTTATCAGAGATCATCCTCGAAAAATGTTTCAAGAAGGAAACTTCCAAAATGTTCCCATATTGATTGGCGTAACCGACATGGAGGACACACTTAGCTTAGTGGATGACATAACAGACACTAAATTCACAGACAATGATTTTTTTCGTGCTATTAATGAAGTTTCGAAACGTGATCTGAAGATGAGTACAGAAAATGATGAAAATTGTACAAATTCACAAATTATAATCGACGCAATCACCTATATATATCCATCTCAAGGTGACATCAAAACATTCTTAAGTTTTCATACAGATCGCATGTACATTGCACCGTTATTTTTTATGGCAGACATCATAAGCAAAGACAATAATGTCTTCGCATACTTATTCAGTACCCGTCCACAAACTAAATTATTAAACCTGCCAGAATGGGTAGGCGTACCTAAATTTTTCGATCAAATTTTTGTGTGGGGAGTTCCATATATGAATAACAATCTCCTAAAGGAGTGGAACTCAAGCGATAAGAAAATATCGGATGTCGTCATGACAATGTGGGCAAATTTCGCCAAATCTGCGAATCCCATTATTTCCAATGTATATGTTAAATGGAACTCATACAAAGCCGAGAACAGTACAGTTTTGATAATTGACCAAAATTTTAACTCAGAAGTCGTTAATAAAATGTTCTCTGTAAGATTTTGGAATAATTATTATCCCGAGCTAGTTAAGTTTGCGGCAAATTGTTGTGATGCCGCCAATTCGGCGTCGTCGAATAATAACAATGAATTTCCTTTGATTGCATTGCGGAATCTTGGCATGGTTTTCCGAATTTTAGCATTTTGTTTGTTTTTAGTTACACATAATATATATATTTAAGATTCAACGAAATGCTTACAAGTATGTATGTATAGATGCATACATACACATTTGTGTATCACATACGTACATACATGTAAGTATATGTATGTATGTATGAATATACATTCCGGTTCAATTGATTAGAGAAAATAATTTTTGTGGAGGAAAATGGTTATTAAAGCAACTGTATTTTATTTATGCAGTAACAAAAGGTTTTCTGTTAATTCAAGTTAGGTTATTGACTCAAGTGAACCACTAAATCAAGCACAATATTACTGCTGCGAAATACCGTTAGATGGAATAATATTTTGATGTGTGTTTTTTTTTTTGAGCAAAGTACAGCCTTAACTTGAGTTATTAGAAAATATTTTGTTACTATGTAGATCAAATACGGTTGCTTTAATAACCATTTTCTTTCATCAAAATTATTGCCTCTAATCAATGGACCGGAATGTAAGTACTTACTGTATGTGTGCATGTGGATCCAGTGGGAAAAAGTAATGTTTGGGAATGCATATAGTAATGAATATCCATTATAACCTATGCACGAAAAGGTGCAAGAATTTCTCGACAGCGTTGTCATACGAATGTAATGTGTCGCAAGTCGTTTTACAAAACTATAAATATAATTTATAGAATAAAAAATATAAAAACGTCCATGCCAAAGGGTTTGAACCCGTAGCCAACAAGCTGGCAGTCGAACACGCCATTCAGCTACAGATGCTGTTGAAATCACGTTAAAAAAGGACATAAGCTGATGCCACATAAAACGTTTGCTTCGCTTTACGTGACAGATTCGCTTTGACAGCTAAGATGAATTGTATGAAAATGCACAAAGCATGCCACATAGATCATTGAAGCTGCAGCGCGAAGCGAAAAGATGGCCAACTCCCATCTTTTTGCGCGCTTTGACAATCAGCCGGTTTAATATTTATTTTGTTTCGTCCAAATTCGAGTATTCATGCTGAAACATAAAACTCAATTACATTGCTGATAATTTTAAAGCAAAATATCTTAAATCCACAGCAATTTTGACGAGTAAAAAAGCAGTGCAAAATTGATTTCTTGGCGTTCATTGTGGCATACCTTTTGCGTCTGGCGCTTTGCTGGCAAATTTATAAATGTCACGCAAAGCTACAAAGTTTTATCTGGCATCAGCTATACTTATGTTAATTCTCAAACTTTTTGTTTTGTTTGTGTTGCGGTACGTAAGCAGTATCCACTCGCTTACATTGCGATGCATATTTTCGTTCAACCGAAGTTGTTAATCTTTTCTTGTTAGAAAAAGTTAATGCATTCCCATTTTCCCAAAGTTTGAACAGGCAGCGTCAAAAATATGCATACGATTGACAATTTTATTAATTTATTTTTTCCATGCCAAATTTTTCTAATTTTTTTATAAAAAAATATAATTCAATCAACAAGAATCAAATTGTGCAAACTCAAAACTCATCAAAATGCAAAAAATACCAAGAAATTTTCATTGAAATTTTTCAGTTAGTAATTTTGTAGCCCCATTTAATTTTTGAAGTGCAAGTTTCAAGTCGCTAAAATTACCGTTGATTTCTTGAGATTTTATTTCGAAGGTGTAGCGCATTTCTTCCAAATAAATTTTTCCACTTAGATTTCGTTCAAAGTTAATTGGAAGAAAATGCGCAAAATCCTCGACAAAAAAAATCTCAAAAATCAATGGCAGAGTTTAGGGACTTGAGACATACACTTTTTATACCAGAATTTAATGGGCTACAAAACTGCCTACTCAAAATTTTTCTAAGAAATTGAGTTGAAAATTTTAAAATTTCGATAGGAATTTCTTGCATTTCCTGAATGAACATAAAAAAATTTATTCATATGGTTTTGGCTGTAAAATAAACTATATCTTTATAGAAAAATAAGAAAAAATTGGGATGGAAAATATAAATAAATAACATCGGTTATACATGCATATGTCATACCAGTTGTTTTAACTCTTACTACTTCATACATATGCATATGTATGTACAGTGACGAGAATGTACATAGGGAAGAGACATTTTAGCAAGTTTTTGCTATTTTTCTTTGTTTAAAAAATGTTTATATTTTTTTTGTGAAAATATAGTCATAAAGAAAAAAATGTTTTCCAAAATCTTGATGAACCATGTAAGCTTCCAATGTTTAAAAAGTGTTTATATTTTTTTTGTGAAAATAATCATAAAGAAAAAAATGTTTTCCAAAATCTTGATGAACCATGTAAGCTTCCAATGTTTGTTCATTAAAGATAAAACTTAACTTAGCTAAAATGGTAGAAAACCCAAATCTAAGCCTCCGGTTTAGTGGTCTGATGTTGTCAGATCTGAAAATTGTACAATTATATTCCTAATAAAAATAATATATAAATAAATTAATTAATTAGTAAAATTTGCAACCATGTTTTTTAAACTGGACTGTCTTCGATTACACAGGTCAACAGTTTTAAGGCCCTAAAACTAGAATACGCACATACATATTTATGTCAACAAGTGGCCGGAAATATCTTACAAATTCAATGCTTGAAGCAATCCTGAAGCTTTCAACTCAGACATAGACAGAAGCAAGTCTCCTACTGAATGTCCTAGCGACGGTTGCCACACGACACAAAATTTTCTGACCAGAATTTACCAAAAAAGTTTACCTAAAAGTTACCAAGAAAAAAAAACATTTTATTATACAATAAACTGTAAAAACAAAATCGTTTATTTGCCATAAGTAAGACATCCGTGCAATGAAAAGGAAACTAAACAAATTAATTTTACATATGAGGCCATGAGGGCCAGAGGAGCCTATTTACAAAAAAAAATAAGTAATATGTATAAAAAAAAGCGGTATTTTACTAAAAAATTCATTGCGCCTACGTGATGCTGCATATTATAATAAGAGAAAATTAAAAGGGTGTGCCTCGGGATATTACCGTTTTGGTTCTGGTAATGCATTTTGAATGTCAGTTAAGCTACGCTGGCGCTCAAGGCCTCATATAATAACTAGATACATTCACATCCTTACTTTAATATTATAAATCCGAAAGTGAGCTCGTTTTTTTGCTATGCTTCCACGCTTTAACTAATCAACCGATCATCATGAAATTTTGTACACTGCTGTCATTTAGCCCAACTTAAAATATAGGATAGATTTAATCTCGATTAGACAAGGTGACACGCCCTCCCATAAAAACGGAATTTTTCATACTGCATTACTCAGGAAATATTTTGGATATATTACTGGAACTATGTATGGAGATATATAAAATCATTATTTACTCATGGATGAGGGCTGCCATCCTTTAAANAAAAAGTGTTTATATTTTTTTTGTGAAAATAATCATAAAGAAAAAAATGTTTTCCAAAATCTTGATGAACCATGTAAGCTTCCAATGTTTAAAAAGTGTTTATATTTTTTTTGTGAAAATAATCATAAAGAAAAAAATGTTTTCCAAAATCTTGATGAACCATGTAAGCTTCCAATGTTTGTTCATTAAAGATAAAACTTAACTTAGCTAAAATGGTAGAAAACCCAAATCTAAGCCTCCGGTTTAGTGGTCTGATGTTGTCAGATCTGAAAATTGTACAATTATATTCCTAATAAAAATAATATATAAATAAATTAATTAATTAGTAAAATTTGCAACCATGTTTTTTAAACTGGACTGTCTTCGATTACACAGGTCAACAGTTTTAAGGCCCTAAAACTAGAATACGCACATACATATTTATGTCAACAAGTGGCCGGAAATATCTTACAAATTCAATGCTTGAAGCAATCCTGAAGCTTTCAACTCAGACATAGACAGAAGCAAGTCTCCTACTGAATGTCCTAGCGACGGTTGCCACACGACACAAAATTTTCTGACCAGAATTTACCAAAAAAGTTTACCTAAAAGTTACCAAGAAAAAAAAACATTTTATTATACAATAAACTGTAAAAACAAAATCGTTTATTTGCCATAAGTAAGACATCCGTGCAATGAAAAGGAAACTAAACAAATTAATTTTACATATGAGGCCATGAGGGCCAGAGGAGCCTATTTACAAAAAAAATAAGTAATATGTATAAAAAAAAGCGGTATTTTACTAAAAAATTCATTGCGCCTACGTGATGCTGCATATTATAATAAGAGAAAATTAAAAGGGTGTGCCTCGGGATATTACCGTTTTGGTTCTGGTAATGCATTTTGAATGTCAGTTAAGCTACGCTGGCGCTCAAGGCCTCATATAATAACTAGATACATTCACATCCTTACTTTAATATTATAAATCCGAAAGTGAGCTCGTTTTTTTGCTATGCTTCCACGCTTTAACTAATCAACCGATCATCATGAAATTTTGTACACTGCTGTCATTTAGCCCAACTTAAAATATAGGATAGATTTAATCTCGATTAGACAAGGTGACACGCCCTCCCATAAAAACGGAATTTTTCATACTGCATTACTCAGGAAATATTTTGGATATATTACTGGAACTATGTATGGAGATATATAAAATCATTATTTACTCATGGATGAGGGCTGCCATCCTTTAAAAAATCAAGTTTAACTTCAATTAAGGGAGTTATTTATTTCAAAATTATATTAAAAAATGGATGTCAAGAGGCTTAAAAAAGCTGTAGTTCGAATAAATTTTGAAAAGGGTTGCCACCTGTTTGAAAAGTCAAGTTTAAATTAATTATGCGCAAGCTAAAGAATTAAAATATGGTTGCCTAACAAAATATTGTTAAGAAACCTTTAGTTTGAAAGTTTTGAATAACCTTTAAGTCTTTCACAAGGGTTGCCAGCTTTTTAAAAATTAAATTCAATTATTTTAAATTAAGTATTAGAGTAAAAGGCGCGCAATGTTGTTGGCGGTTGATTTATCGGTGGTGATTTGAGATTTACCCATGCACAACTCAACCCTGGTGTATCCGAATGAAGATTCAACACGTAATAATACTGGAAAAACACATCCATTGGGCCAATCATAACACACAAGAGTTCGATGTACTCAGTGGTGCAGCAGATCGATTTAATCTGATATTCACGGCACTTTTTCTAACTTGGCGATTAGCCAAAGTGGATCATAAATAAGATTTTTAGTAATAACTTAACTCCAGCGCCAACTGGCAAGTGAAATTGTGAAACTACACTATCCTGAGAGTCACTCAAAAGCACACAAAAATTTTGTTAAAATCGTTCCGGAAATTTAGGAGGATTTCACTCACAAATACACATACAAAAGAATTCTATGTATGTGTTTGTACAGTGCCACGACCTCTTTCCAAATAGCCAATTTTTCTCCATGGGATATAAGATTGATTTCATATATCGCCGGACCAAGTTCCAGTATTTTACCATGGACACTTCCGGAGATATGCAATATGAAAAAATCGGTTTGTATGGGAGGTGCCACGCTCCCTTTATACATCGAAATTTTGTTTAGCCTATAATCATTTTTGTGGCATCTGGGCGGGTGTCTGAAATTTCAAAAAAATCGGTTCGGCTCGAAAACGAGCTTTGCGAACACATGAAAAACGGCTTTCAAAATATATATTAGTATAGAAGATTGGTATGAATCGAAATGGTTTTGAATATGTATCACAATATGAGTGTTAGACGAAGGAGGTTTAAAAAGGTTGTCAACTGTTTTAAAGGTTAAATTCAAACTATTCAATAATTTAAGTGAATTATTACAATATGGGAATTAATCAAAATGATTTTAAAAGGGCTTAAGTTCAAAACTACATGTAAGGGTTTCCATCTGTTTAAAATCTCAAATTCAGTTCAGGGTTCACGTTAATTGAAAAAGTATGACAAAGAAAATATTTTGAAGATGGTTAAACAAATTTTAAACCTCCTGTTTTTTAATTGAGTTTTCTTGAAATAAATTTTACAAAATGAGGCACGTAGAAATTTCATACACTCAGCGAAGCGGGTGATGGCGATCTAGTACGTATATAAATACATTTTTATTCAAACTCTGTATACGTATGTGTATAAAGAAGAATATAACAAAAATTTGTGAAACAAAACACAACACATACATATGTTTGCAACGCACGCGTTTAAAAATATACGTTTCATAAAAACGCGCTTTAAGCTATCATCTTTTGAACGGGATCTTAGCCTCAGAACAAAAAAATTATTAAAAAATCGACTTAAGTTCATATACCGAAGCGATAAAAAGCCCAAATACACCGCACAATCTGCTGTTCAAACCTCAAAGATCAAAGATCTGTCAATAAGTATTGAACGTGTGGCATATTTTGTGCTATCGATTCACGGCTCGGTATTTCGCGTTGGATTTCGAACAAATTAGATGTGGTATCGCCATAAAAATGATAAAAACTATAGATGACTTTCAATAAAATAGCATTAAGATACGATTTCTAGGCTTCATTTATTGGACTTTAAACCTCTCCACACAAAAACCTGTAAATACTGACGCGCTAAATATTGAACATGTTACATTCCCGCACGATCTATCACTAATTTGAAATCCATCAATATGGATCATGATCCAAATATCGCAATAAATATTGAACGTGTAACAAGCACCCCACGCTATGATAAATTAACGAGTAGCCTGCCCAGTGATAATTTTCTTCGATATGTGGTTAGTTATTTTTGCGGAGCGCTGTGTTGCCTGATCAACGCAATTGTTTCTAGTAGTGTTGTCACCGCTAGACACAACCACGGTTCAATTTATTAAATTAATCCAACTTTTTTAGTCTAATTTTTTTACACGGAAAACTTACCAAAAGTTACCAAAATAAAAAAAAAGTTGCCAAATTACCAAGAACTCAAAAAGTTACCTATTTTGGTCACAAGTGACCAAATGTGGCAACCGTGGTCCTAGCGTTTTGAACGTACATACATATTTACATAGAATTCTACTCATTTGATTGCCGGGTTACGCCGCAATATTGAAAGCAATTGCAAAGCTAATGAACTGTCACGGAAAGGTAGGACCATCCACAACCTTCTGGAAAAGGACTTGGTAGATATAACAATAGCCACTATCAAGCGGTTTGTCTTAGATCACACAATTATAGTAACTTAGGAACGCCGAAAAACTGTTCGCCTTGCGAAACTTTCAGGATTACCTGGTATTTCTGTAAAAGGAAACGCTTACGGCCCATATCCTAATGTGGAACCAGAAGTTGTTTTACCCTATGTTACATCTAACGCTGAATCGAAAATATCACCAAGTTGAAAAATAAGTTACCAAATTACCAAAAATGATAAACAAAGAAAGAAAATACCAATTTCGGTTAAAAAATTTCCAAGCGGCAGCACTGCATGTTTTACATATGTACATACATATATACGAGTACAAACAGCTGATTCGAAAGAAATTTTAAATCTCAATACCGTGACATTTTAGGATGATATCACTGCGGTCGATGTCTGCTTCGATGAGACGATACTGCACGGTGTGCTGCGTGATGATCTCGCTCGCCATCTCAACGGTGTGCATTGTATCCGGCGAAATTCAACAGTGTTGAATTGCCGTGCAACTTCGTCTCTTGGATCGCAGCTATTAATATTCCATACCGACCCATACAGACGGTTATCACGTCGATCTTACTATGAAGTCCGTTGCAGTTGAATTTTAAAATCTTTGTGCGTCTAGGGAGATTTATTGCGATTCGCGGTGTCAGTAAGTTGCTTGCAGGCCATTTGCTGTGTGTGCTGCTGTGGAGAGTGTTTCCCTATGGCTGAAGTGAACGGCGGCGAACGGAATTAGAATCGTGATGTCAATGCTGGGAAAAACATATTATACCTTGGAGAATGTATCATCAAGCAAGGCCAAAAACACGATAATTTTCGCAACTAAGATGTCATTATTTCATATATGACATCTGACTGGAAACAGTTTAACTTTACGGCGCGTTTAAATTAGACAATGCTGTCAAGACAATAAAGAAATACGTATTTGTCAAAAACGCTGATAACTGTCTCGGTGGCGTAGGCGTTCTGACAATAGTTAAGACAATTCCTTTTGAGCAAAATGTCGGGCGTGAACGTTGTATTATAATACGCATTTCACGCGAGCTATTTAAGCTAAAAACTAAAAAGTAATAAAGATGAGACAAAGAGACACATTGGCGTCTCTTGTGTTATTATTGTTCTTTGGTTATGAATTTCTCTTCTTTCTTGCACACGGCGTCAAAATTATTGTTTGCATACGTCAAATCATTGTCCGATTTACTGTCTTGAAAATAATCAAGTCAAAAAGTAAAATTTTGCATAATTGTAATAAAACTGAATTTTCGTGAACCAATGTAAATGATTTGCAACTGTTTATATATATCAAAAGAAGGGTAAATCGATTACATCGCTAGGACAGGCACCTTGTCGTTGGTGCGGGGGCTTAGCTGCATCACCAGCCAGCCTCTTCTGGTTTGAGATAACGCGGGTGTGCAGGCCTCCGCGCTACGTTCTCTCTAGACTTGGGCTGCTGGATAACAGTGACCAAGAACTGCCACCTCCTAATCCAGGGTGTTAAGCGACACCGTGCCTTTTGGACGGTTTGCAGCCCGGAGGGTATAAACCGGCTGTATTATAACGGCGCCTTTCCGACACCGGGCCACATGGGGGAGTAACGGTGGCCTTACCGCAACAAGGGGCGCTGGCGCGGCGGATTTTTGAGATCCCCTACGGATATTTAGACCGCTGAGCACGCCTCGTCGAAGAGGCGGTCGTACGAAAAAGATGATGACAAAAACAGCAACCAAAAAACTACAGCAACAACAACAGCACGTACAGTAACAACACCCGCGGCTTCAAAGGCGGTGGGTACAACAGCAACACGCACAATAGAAGCACTAGAGAGCCAAGGAACAGCAGCACGCTAGAAGGCCCAAGGAGTGTTGTGCGGAGGGGGAGTTTCCTGGACCAGCTAACCGCCGAGGAAGCAGCGCTGTTCATTGAACACGCAAGGGACGATGGACAGCCAGGAACCAGTGCAGATGCGCTACGTAGCATGGGCCAGAATAAAACAGGTACTTTTAAAAACAGTGATTGGACAGAACAGCACAATTTACCTGCCTGACTAGATCGGCCGCAACACCGGTCCGGCAGTTCTCTATCCAGGTACAGAGAAACAGCAAGGTCAGACAGCAGCCACCGCACCGATGGTAGTCACCGTTCAAAGAGCCGGCAGCGCTCCAAGAACCGGCGCCGCTCCAACAGCGGTCACCGGGAGGAGAAGGGGAGAATCCATAGGCCCTCAGCAACATCCGACGACTCCGGGTAGCAGAAGCCGATGAATAAGAAGTACCGCAGGGCCAAACCTCCTCCGATGCCGCGGGCAGGTCAGCCGGGGTCACTAGACGACCGGCTTCGCGAGGGTTTGAGCGGTTGCGGGGTTAAATGGTACCTCCGGTACCTCGACCGGGGTAAGCCCCCAGTTGAAGCCAGAGCTATGGCGGAGGTCAGAATGGATATAGAGAATGGGGGACGTGAGAGCAACAGAAAAGGCGATAAACCCGCACCTGCCGATAGGTGAAGGAGCGGGGCCAACAAACAGGCACACTTACCCGCTCCTGCTGCAAAACAGAGATGCGGCCACAGCGACAACAGCAGCACAGGCCTGCGCCCGCTGAAAAGCGGAGAACCCACAGGCTCTAACAAAAGAGGGAGCAACCAGATCACTCCGCCAGAGCCACCGGGCACCAAACGGTAGCGGGAGCTGCCCCGCCCTCCGAATTCATCTTTTAGGAGCCTGGCTGGGCCGATCGGGCAAGGACAGGCGCAGGGGGTACCACTCAGCCGACCAGCTGTTCGGAAGCCCTCAAAGGCATTCGGGTAGCGGTGCTGCCCTGTGATTACCCTGCTGCCCTGAGCTCGGAAGTCCTAACCAGGCTCCAAGATGCCGAGGTTTTTTTAAAGGATGGTCGCACCCGCTGGCGTTCTGTGTACTTTAGGTCCGGTATGCTTCTGGTCGACTGCAGGGACGAGAGAACAGCAGCCTGGCTGGTGGAGAAAGCGCCGGCAGTTGAGTGCTTGAAGAGACCCGAGGTGTGCACGAAGAGGGGGCATGACATCCTTCCAGTGCATAACATCACGGTGTTCCTGCCAAGGAGCGCCGACAAGTCGGAGGAGTTTGCGTTGGGGCTACTAAAAGCGCAGAATGAGGGCATCCACATGCGTGGAAAGTAGAGTCCAGCTCCGTGGAGAACAACGGGCTCAAACTATTTCTGGGCATAAATGAAGAGTCGTTCGTCAGCATCAATAGGGCTGGCTTTAATCTAAATTATAGGTTCAGTTTCGTTACGGTGAGACCGTGGCGACAAAAGGCGACAGGTAGCAAGGTGTCTGAGTCGCAGGAGATCCAAATCGACGCTGCTTCCGGCTCCTCCGCTGCCCTAATGACCGAGTCGACCTCGAGTTTACCGGCGGAACAGCCACCCCTCATACAGACACCAACTCCCGCAAGCACGTCTGAGCCAGCCACCACCACCATGTCAGCGGAAGACGTGCCCTCCACGCAGGAACTGCTATCAGGCATCGACATCAGGCGGCTTGAGCTCGACAGGAGAAGCGAGAGCGAACTACAGCTCTCCGATCTCGACGAGCACCAGCTATGATTACGCGGGGCAGTAGCCCAGGTCAGCCTGCATCATGCGGTGGCCGCTTCGGCGGTCATCTCCAGCAGGTTCACCTGGGCATTCTACTGATCCAAGAGCAGTGGACCTACAGAGGCCAGGTTAGGGGCCTCAACCACAACAACAACAAGATAATTTGGGACCTCTCCTGCGAGAGGCCCAGAGCATGTGTAGTGCTTAAGAAGAACATTGATTACTTTTGCATTACAGAGTTTCTAACACAGGACTTTTTCGTAGTGCAGACGACGCTTTCGATAAGCGATAGAAGCTTAGAGGTGGTGTTTGCCGCGGCCTACTTTCCGGGGGCAGCAACTATGCCCCTCCTCAAGAGGTACAGCAGCTAGTGGAGTTTTGCAGAAGGAGACGGCTGCACCTCTTCATGGGGTGCGATGTGAAATGCCTACAATGTTGAGTGGAGCAGCACGGATACGAACCGTAGAGGTGAGTGTCTCCTAGAGTATATTTTAAGTGAGGAAATAAGCATCCACAATGTTGGCCAAACACCGATATTTGTAACGAGGGCTAGGGAGGAGGTACTAGACATCACGCTTAGCAACAGATTGGCTAATCCTCTGGTCACACAGGGGGGAGTCTCGTCGGAGCCCTCAATGTCAGACCATAGAATTATCCAATTTGCACTAGGAGTAGAAGTCAAAACAAGGCAGGCAAACAGGAACCGCAGGAAACCCGACTGGGCAAAGTACAATGAGACTATAGAGCCAAACCTGACTGAAATTAAGTCCAGGAGTAGGTACACCGGCTGTATGAGCTAGAGAGCACCGTCAATGAGTTAAATGGCGCTATTGTGGATGCCTTTCACTCTAGCTTCCCGGAGACAAAACCAAAAGAAGAAGGTGCAGCCCAACTGGTGGTCTCGGAAGATATCGCTGCTCAGAAAGGAGGTACGCAAACTATTCAACAGAGCAAAGCGCACAGGATGCTGGGCTGAATATTCAGCCAGTCTAACTAACTACAGTAAAGAAATCAGGAAGGCTAAGCGTTACAGTTTCAGGAAGTTCTATGAGAGCATCTCATCGACTCCTGCAGCCGCTAGGCTGCACAAGGCCTTAGCAAGGGACCATACAGATACCTACATACTCAGGTAACGAAGAGGAATGGGCACTTGCCATGCTTTTCGCCCATTTCCCGGATGCCACTGGACTGGGAATTATTCTCTCGCTAAGCGCTTCAGGCCGATAAGTCTTACCTCCTTTCTGCTTAAGGCGATGGGGATGGTTATCGACCATGAAATCAGGAACTTCACTCTTAAACAGGCGCCTTTACACCCTGACCAACATGCCTACAGAGTGGGCAGGTCTATGGACACCGCACTGTAAGCCTTGTCTTCGGTAGTACAAGATGCCTTTGAGTGTGGGCAGACAGTACTTTGTGCCTTCATTGACATCGAGGCGGCGTTTGACAACACCTCTCATGTTAGTGTCTGTCGACCGGGCACTTGGAAAACGCAATGGGCAGGCAACGATCCGCAGGTGGATAGCCAGGCTACTTAATTCAAGCAGCGCTGAAACCGACATCGGGGACATCGTGGTACAGCTAAAACCTATAAAAGTTTGCCCGCAGGGAGGAGTTTTATCGCCTCTCCTATTGAGCTTAGTTGTGGACGAACTCCTACGGATTTTCACCGACAATGGCATCCGCTGCCAAGGCTATGCGGATGACATTGTGATTATCGCAAGAGGGACGTTCGTGAGCACTCTCTGTGATATACTGCAAAGGGGACTAAACCTATCAAGAGGCTGGTGCGTGGATATGTGCCTCAGTATCAACCCCTCTAAAACGGTTACTGTCCTCTTTTCTAAAAGAAGAACACTTCCAGGCATGAGGAACATTTCTTTGAATGGGATCGCCATCAACGTCGCCACTGAAATTAAATAGCTGGGATTAACACTAGACGCTAAACTTCTGTGGATGTATACCATGATAGTTAGACCAATAGTCAGCTATGGAGCAGTGGCTTGGATCTCGAGAACAACCCTCACCACGGTGAGGCAATCCCTCATCACGCTTCAACGTCTGGCATATGTATGCATCACGGGGGCAATGCGCACATGTCCGACGGCAGCGCTGGAGGTGATTCTCGAGCTCGAGCCGCTGCATCTTACCATAGAACAGGTTGCAAAGCGAACTCTACTAAATTTCGCGAGAGAAGGCTTTGGCAGAGGCGAAACCTCTATCATTAAGGAACAGAGACAAGCTAAGCTCCCAAATTCCATTTTTTGCTCCCCAGAGATGATAGGCCTAAGGTGGTAAACTTTGACAGGAATTTCACAATAGAACTTTGCACCAAGTCGACTTGAAGCACCTCTCTCATGGAGAGGCATATCCAACCGAGCTCGTTGCAATGGTACACAGACGGCTCGAAGACTCCGGAAGGCATTGGGGCTGGCGTCTACGGGCCAAGACTACAGCTCTCGGTACCCATGGGGCATACCCGATGATCTTCCAAGCGGAGGTCTATGCCATCAGTCTGTGTGCAGAGATTAACCTACGTAGGAATTACCGTAATGAGAAAATTTTATTATTGAGCGATAGCCAGGCAGCACTCAAGGCCCTCTCATCATATGAGGTCAAGTCATCCTTGGTTCTTGCGTACATTGCATTGATAGGCTCAACAGCCTGGCGGAGTACAACGACATCCAATTAACTTGGGTACCAGGTCACATAGGAGTTGCGGGCAACGAGGAAGCGAACCGACTAGCTAGAGTTGCAGCAGCCTCGTCGCCTATAGGCCCTGAGCCCTTCCTAGCGATTGGACCTAGCACAATCAAGGAAGAGCTCAGCAAAGAAAGGAACAGGCTAAGGAACCAACACTGGCGTAACGCTACAGGTCTACGTCAAGCAAAACACCTACTGAGAGGTTACAACTGTACGAGGTGCAGGGCAATTATCAATCTCTCCAAAGAAAAGTTAAGGATAATAACAGGTTTTCTGACGGGTCACTGTAGACTAAGAGGTAACCTATGTCGTTTCTGCCATGTGACTGAGCAGACTCCTATGCACCTGCTTAGCGAATGCGAGGCTGTCGCGAGAAGACGGGAGAGGTACCTGGGCCAATACTGGCCAAGTGACGAATCAATACAATCGCTAATCTCTAGGGATCTCCTCAAATTTTTGGGCTCTCTAGGATTAGATAAGGTACTGTAAATAGTTGAGGGCACAATAGATCTCTTGGTCACAGTGCATACCTCTATTAATTATCTATCTTATACCAAAAGAAGAGTAAATCGATTACCAAATGCATTTTGAAAATAAATTTTGCAAAATAAAAATCAAAAAATGTTAGGATTTTTTATTTGAAGTTTCCACAAGGAACTGCTTGCAGAGCATTATATTAGGGTACTGTTTAGTAAGTGACCCACCTATTTCGGGGTATTGCGTCCAAAGGGGTGACCCGATCCAAAAAAAAATTGCACACACTTGTAGCTCAGGGTCTACTGTCGAAGGTAACTCCGAGAATTTTCGGGTTATTCACCGTCGGTATTGTTACGCCATCAACGTGAATACCCAGTTTCAGTCTGACCTCCTTCGTCCAGGTGGTGAATAAGATTGCAGAGGATTTCGCAGGTGATAGGGCAAGGCTCGTTGCAGTGAAGAAGCGAGAAAGTTCGGCGAGATAACCGTTTACTTTCGAGCACAAGTCATCAACTCCATTCCCAGATGCCATGATCGATCAATCGTCAGCACAGGAGACAATATTGACATCCTCTGGTGGTTGATGGAGCTTAGAGATGTAATAATTAAACAGTAGCGGGGACAGGACACCACCCTGTGATACCCCGTTTAATTACTGTTTGAGTCCCTGTGGGAGAGAGGAGGCCTCTATGTCTTCTAGCAGCGTTGAATGACTGGCAGTGACGAACGCCTTGGACAGGTTCAACGCTACTAGAATAGTTCTCTCACAGGGGCGATTCCGCTTAAGGCCACGAGTTATCTGAGTGTTTATGGCGTTAAGTGCTGTTGTTGTACTATGTACTTTACGGAACCCTTGCTGATGCTTCGCTGGGGTCAGCGGGTTCGTGGAATACGGGAGTAGCAAGGCCTCTAGTGTCTTCGCTACCAGGGGAAAGGAGGTTTATCGGACGATAAGGCTCTCCTTTGTTGGCTGGTTTCCCCGGTTTGAGCAGTGGGACCACTCGTGCTCGTGCTCGGGCAACGCGCTTTGTGGTCTCGTTTGTCTGAGTTGGCCGTTCAGAGCTGACAACAACAATTGTGTACAAAATAATTTCTCTGTGTGAACGCAAAGGGCAACACCAAAAGAGAAATTGCCGAAAATGAGTAACAAAAGTTACTCTTACTATTTCTTTATTTCTCTGTGAGCGTAATTCTCTCAATTTTCCCATTCTTCTTCTTCCTGATAATTATCTGCTAGGTCGGTGTTATGCAGACAAACTTTCGTTTGCCAAATTAAATGGCGGCTGCTTAGTTTGCTCGGAGGTGGTTATGTCGAGTTTGGCACAGGGTTGCACGTTCATTATGGTTTTCATGGCTATTGCCAACACGAAATGAGAATTTCAGATGTACATAACGCGCAAAATTTAAAATTTTTGTATATGACAACACCGAATTTGCTGCAGTTTGACCAAACAAAATTAGTTTGCTGTGAGAGTCGCCAAACTCGCTCTCTCCGAGTTTGCTGCAACAACAATTGCACGCAGTTTGCCAAACAAACTTTCTGCATAACACCGACCCTAGAAAACAAAGAACGTAAATCTATAAGGTCGGTGTTATGCAGAAATTTTGTTTGGCAAACTGCGTGCAATTGTTGTTGCAGCAAACTCGGAGAGAGCGAGTTTGGCGACTCTCACAGCAAACTAATTTTGTTTGGTCAAACTGCAGCAAATTCGGTGTTGTCATATACAAAAATTTTAAATTTTGCGCGTTATGTACATCTGAAATTCTCATTTCGTGTTGGCAATAGCCATGAAAACCATAATGAACGTGCAACCCTGTGCCAAACTCGACATAACCACCTCCGAGCAAACTAAGCAGCGAATGTGAACATCAGGAGCGTGCCTTCTCTTTTCGTCCAATCACAAAACGTATTTGGGTAAAAGAGAAGGCACGCTCCTGATCATCGCACAGTTCCATAAGTAAAGTGACTCTTCTTCATACCTTTTTTTCTGGCAGGCTGTAGGTGTGGTTTTGGTTAGTGTATTGGTGTTTTTGGTTCAGTGTGTTAGTGTATTTTGAATAAATTGTAATAGAAATAAAATAAATTGTAATAGAAATGACAGAAATTGTAAAAGATAAGAGCACATGCCAAAAAACAGGTGATCTCAGCTGTAGGCATTTTTTGGCAATCAGCTGTTAGTGTTTTTACTTATGAAACTGTACGATGCTCCTGATGTTTCCACTCGTTACAATTATAACGTGTTGCCTCTTCTTATAGATTTACGTTCTTTGTAGAAAAGAAAAGAAACAAAGCCCATTTTAACTCAAAGTCGATTGTTGTTATCGAAACCGCCGTAGTCGTATGCTTTGTATACATAATTGTTTAGTATTTAGTTTAATTTGCGTAAAATGGATTTTATTGATGATTTTATAGAGGAGTACAAAAATAATCCTTGTCTTTGGAAAGCTGATTGTACTAATTTCAAAAATCGCACAAAGCGTCAAGAGGCCTACTTGAAATTAATTGAAGTGGCAGCAAAGCATGGGGAACACTACAATATTGAGAGAACAAAGCAAAAAATTAATAATCTGAGATGCGCGTTTCGTCAACAATTGAAAAAGATTATTGAATCCAAAAATAAAGGGGTTAAAGAGGAACCATACTGTCCTAAGCGTAGATACTTCGAATCTTTAATGTTTCTAAAAGACGAAGAAAACTTGGAGAGAAAGGCAAAGCGAAGCAGTGGAAACGGTGTATCAAATACCGAAGAACTTGATACCAGCATACTGGAGCAAGAATGTAAATTGCCCAGGAACTTGGCAGATAATATAGGCGAGGGGGAGAGAACTTCAAAGTCACTATCTCAGAATGAATTGTTAGAAGAACAAACCCTAGAGGAATGTTATACTGAGTACAGCGACGAAGTCTACCATAAAATCAACGATTTAATTCCCCACGAAAAAAATGTAAAAGATAAAGTATATGAGTGTGAAAAGGAAACATCTTTCCTCACGGAAACTAAAAGCAGTCGAAAGCGTTCTTCATCTACATCTTCTCAAATATCAAAGGAAGCTGAACCTGCCAAGAGAATTTTTAAAATCGAAACACCCACGATAGACTTGGAAAAACTGTGTTCGTTGACGTGCAAGGGACATAATAGCACTATGGAAGACCATTTCTCTAGCTTCGGAAAAGTTATTGCACACAAGCTCCGGACAATGGACGGTTCCCAAGCTATTTATGCTGAAAAAATCATAACAGACGTGTTATTCCACGGTCAGATGAAAATGTTATCAGTATCGAGTATAAACCAGTTTTTAAATGTTAATTTTTCAGATTTATGCGAACCAGTTCGAATTAATAAATAATTTCACTAAGCATTAATATGACTCAAATCATTCAAAGTTTTAAAATTAAAGACATAAATAAGTTTGAATAGATAGTTTCCCCACCCTTTGTCAATGATTGTACGACAGTTATTTCTCGAGTTTTGTTATAAAGTTATATTTATTTTCAAACTAATCTTAATGTTTAACATCAGTTGTTTACGGCTGAAATTATGTTGATAAAAATTGTTTAACCAAAAAGGACGAAACATTTGATACTTTGTTATACAAATCTAATTCATGCTCTTATGAAGTTTAATTTATCTTATACCAGTCCAAAGTATCAGGCTTCGTTGCAGATGCATTCAACATGCTATGCACGTCGCTGAACATTTCATTACATATGTTGTCCTCGAGCTGAAATGAAAAGTTTAATTTTTTTTTTTTGTATGGCTAGGTAAAAATACCTGTAATGACGACACGAGATTATCCGGGCAATCGATACCACTTAAAGCATTAAGGCTACCTGATTCTAAAATACATAAAAAATGTTATTTTGGGCATTACTTATGAAATGTTTTACAGTTTTAGACACTAAACATGCATTACAAAAAACATTAAATCACTAATATATAAAGAGGCACATTTTGCGAGTACTTCTTATTGAATATGTTTGTAAAAGCCGATTTGAAAATTTTGTAAAGAAAACGTATTAATATAAGAGATAGCAGTTAAGATTGAAGCTCTCTAAAACCAAAAAGAAGTTAAAATAAGCCCTTTCTCTTCCCTCCCTCCTCCCTGAATATACTTTTCTATGATGTCTGTAAATATATGTAATAAACCATAGCGACATGTATTGAGCAAAAAATATATAAAATGTTACAGAAGGGTTTAAATATCTGATCTTTAGGAGTATTCAAAAAAGCCAAGGTATTATGTAATGGAAACAGAGGAGACGTCATAGAGATTTTGTAGCCCTTATTGCAATGCATTTTCGATCTGTACATACATATGTACATCGTTCATGAGAATAAGTTATCAACTATACATATCGCTCATAATAATAAAAAAAGGCAATATTTTAAAATTTTAGCTTTGTGGAAAAACGCAATCAAAATTTGATCAATTCATACAATTGGTATCAGAGATTGGCAAACGATGTTGTTTTTGTGACTTAAATCCTGCTCACATTAAAAACGGGGGATGAACGAACACCAGCAAATAGCGTGCAGTGCTTGCAAATACAGCCACCGCAGGTGCACGAAACTTATAACAGCTCATACTGATGTTGACTTCGGCAAACCAGTATTCCGAATTCTCTGGGTTTGGATCAAACTTTGTAGAAACATTAAATAAAATCTAAAAGGTCTCACCTAAATGGCAAACTTTTTAATTAGACTCTAAACAAATTTACTTTTAGTATAATAAAGTGCAAGATTGAAGTTGCTAAAAATTGCGTTGAGTTTTGGCAATTTTTTTCCTTCCAGTGCCAGTTGAAAATTCTTAAAAATAAATAAATAAACATAAATGGCCTACAATATCACTTTGAAATGGCGTGCTATAGATATGACCGATACTGTATATATATACATACATGGAAAAAGTGGACCAGTGTTTCAAATCAACATAATTAAACTTTCTTTGTAATGAAGTCTAATATACGTAAGAATAGTGGCATGCTAAGTTTGTTAAGCTTTTAAACTGATAATTTTAAAGGTTGCATTACCACTTATGCAATCCATACTATCATCAATGTTCGGCATAAGGTCTGTCGTAGCGGAAAACGTATTTGAAGACAAGCTCAAACCACTATCACTTGATTCTTGCCGTGCGTGATTGTCTCCGGACAAAAATGGGTCCATTTGAAGACTTCCATTTTGTCTAGTCAAAGAACTCTGAAAAATTATGGTTAATACATGTTTGATCGTATTGAAATCGGTACGAACCTGTTCGGAACTTTGTTTAAAATAGTCCTGCTCCTTATCAATTTGTTGAATGTTCAGCCATGATGGACCCGGTTTTTGTGATTTTACTGGTTTTTGTAAAAAATCGGCTGCAATAAAATTGTATAAGTACGTATGTACATAAGTTAATAATGAATTAGATGTGCTGAAGAGCTTCTGAAAAGCTTCTGAAAAGCCTTCCAACGTTTGTTATCGTTTCAAAATGGCAGAACTTTTTGAAACCGCTTTTTCACACAATGATTTGCAACTAATTTAATGCGTATACAAAATTTCAAAGAGAGGAAATAATCAAAGTAATTAGTGTATTGAGTTTTATTTTGTTCACTCAATAATAATTATTAATAAAACTCAAAAAAAGACCATACCGGTTACCAAAGTTGCATTCTCCGAAGAAGAACCCTCTTAAACCACAAAACAATAAAATGTGAAAAATCATTACATTTAGGGAAAAAAGAACACCCAAATAACTAAACTCAATAGAGAATCATTACTATTAATCTACAATGTAAAATCAAAATATATAGTTGATTGTTAATTTATATTATTCAACTTATTATTGCGGACCCTGTGATAAGCACTTAATAAAAAAGAACTCTTCCAGCCATGCCTAATTAAGGTTAGTAAAAAAAAAACACAATTCATAGTAATAGCACTGTCGGACGGGACAATATTTCCACGCAATTCGCTATCAAATCGAGAAGGGGAAATTTGAATTTCTCGTTAGAACACAGATATTTTTGTCACTTTTTGGAAATATGATTCAGAAAAAAAAGTTGTAAGTTGTGATTGCAACTGAAAGAGCGCAAATCGATTTCGGAAATAGATACATAGACGTTGTTCGTTCTGTAGTGTATTTCAATTTTCTTGTGTTAGAATTTGTATTTTGCTTGCAACACAGTATAGCCCGCAAGTGCTGTCAAACAATTTAAGTGTTGACGTAATTTGTTGAACTAAATGTCAAAAATGATTTATTTTACNGGTTGATTGTTAATTTATATTATTCAACTTATTATTGCGGACCCTGTGATAAGCACTTAATAAAAACGAACTCTTCCAGCCATGCCTAATTAAGGTTAGTAAAAAAAAAACACAATTCATAGTAATAGCACTGTCGGACGGGACAATATTTCCACGCAATTCGCTATCAAATCGAGAAGGGGAAATTTGAATTTCTCGTTAGAACACAGATATTTTTGTCACTTTTTGGAAATATGATTCAGAAAAAAAAGTTGTAAGTTGTGATTGCAACTGAAAGAGCGCAAATCGATTTCGGAAATAGATACATAGACGTTGTTCGTTCTGTAGTGTATTTCAATTTTCTTGTGTTAGAATTTGTATTTTGCTTGCAACACAGTATAGCCCGCAAGTGCTGTCAAACAATTTAAGTGTTGACGTAATTTGTTGAACTAAATGTCAAAAATGATTTATTTTACCGTATATAATTGTTTTTTTATCATGCATATATAAATTGCATATATAATTGTTTATATACATATATAAATTGAAAAATATGCATCTAAAGCTCAAAAAATATTCCCATAAAACATGGTACAAAACTTCAAAATACAGAAATCCATATCCCACTAAATTCTAGCGTAATAACGTGCAAGCTTCAAGTGGCTAAGAATTCGCGCTGATTTTCGATTTTTTTTGCCGGTGGTGTTATTTTCTTCCATACAAAAAAAAGCAATAAAAATTTTAACATACTTTGTATGGAAGAAAAAACAAATTATCAAAAATCAATGCGAACACTCAGCCACCTGTAACTTGCACTTTATTGAGCTAGAATTTAACGAGCTATAAAACTGCAAACATAGAAAAAGTTCTTAATAAAAAGTTTTTGTAAAAATTGATATTGTTTGCAACTCCTGTTTAGTTATTTATTTTCAATAATTGTAATTTAAAATATATCGTCACCTGAAATGCAAAAGGACGTAACAAACATCGTTGCTGAAATTCAAAAAGGCGTAACTAATTAAAAAAAAAATTCAAAATTAAGTTTTTGATTGATATGATCGATTTCATCGAATTACAAACAACTCCATCATTTAATGAAAAAAATAAAAATAAATTTAGTCACGATATTTTCCATTTGAGTTACGATGCTGTTAACAAAAACCACAGAAATAAAAATTTCAAAAACTACACAAAGTTCACAAACATTAATCAAACTTCCCAAAATTTCAAACTTCTTATTTAGAATTTTATAAAAATAGATTTTGTTCATACACTAGGTTTATTCCACAAGCTACTCGAAGTCACTTCGAGTTACACATACGCGTTCCACAAGTTTTAGAGTTTATTTGATATACGCTGACCTTTTGAACTTTGCTCGAGTTTTTCTACAAGTATTATATAAACGAAAATGCTGAACACACTCGACAAATCAATTCTAAAAAATCAACGGTAATTTTTAGTGTCTTAAAACTACATACTCGCAATTTTCCAAACACTGTATAAAAAGTTATAAATTTTGATGAACATTTGATTAATTTTATGTGAACTTTGTGCATTTTTTAACTTTTTATTTCTGTGGTTTCTATTATAGATCGAACCAAGGAGTATTAGACAAGGTGTGATTGATAACAAAGTGCGGCTATCATTTAAGGTACTATAACGTCAAAAATATAAACAAACGACTCAAAATTCAGTTTTTTTTTCAATTTGACTTTATAAGATGCTTCCTCTGAGAGCAATATCAAATTCAATCACACTTTGTTAAATACATTTTGGATCGAACTATATTTTAAATNTAGTTTTTTTTTCAATTTGACTTTATAGGATGCTTCCTCTGAGAGCAATATCAAATTCAATCACACTTTGTTAAATACATTTTGGATCGAACTATATTTTAAATGGAAATCATTAAAAATAAATAAATAAACAGGAGTTACAAACAATATCTTTTTGATTTTACTGCTATTATTTTGACCGCTGCGGTATATAGTTTTTGTTAGATAATGAGCTGCATTTACAAAAAAAGGAAAATAATCCAAACTGGTCAAAATGTTGTGTAACAAACAGTTTTCACATGACTATATTTATTTAAATTAATTACTTACGTATTCGGGGATCATTCCAAGACGTTGTTCGGTTTACATGGTTTATAAAGTATACGTCTCCAGATTCTGTGTATGCTTGCTCCCATCCCTCCGGGAGTGGTCCCAAGTTTTCAGCCAAATTGACAGATTCTTTATTTTTCAAATTTACTAAAATTTTATGTTATTATATGCTTAAAAATTAATAATAATTTTTACTTACCACTATGTGGAAGTCCTTCTTGAAATAACTGCTGTTTTAATTGGATCCTTGGATCTTCCCACTGCGTCGTTTTTGTTGTGTGGCTACAAATATATAAAAAAAAAAAAAAACTAAATTAACAACACACTTTTTTCTATTAAAAAGCCAAATAAATAAGCAGTAGGTAGTATTGTCCAATATGCGCGACAACGGCAAGGCACTATTTTCTAATGAAAACTACTTTCACTCTACTTAAGACGTTTAACCTTTTGTACGTTATCTATGTATTTAATAAGTAATTGATCATGATTATGATGTATGTATGTTTCTTTTCAAATTGATAATTGTATTTTGCGGTGTCTCATAATTTTAAAACAATTTTAGTAATTACTATAATTTCTATTCTTAGATTAAAGTATAACCGATTTTAAATATTTACTTTTTACCCTGCAAATGAATTATGAACGCATCTACCCACTCTGTGCCTACTATTCTATATGATAGTGAATCAAAGACAATTGAATCTAAAATATGTATGTACTATATATGTAGCTATGTATATGCGATGTGTTAATTATAAAGGTATGCATCGGAATTCAGTTTGCTTCACTGTAAAGTTTTTTTCAAATATGTAAGCTACTCATACTCTAACAAAGAGGGCATGGAAGGAAGAGAAGTGAAGATATTGAGCGCTGTATACAAGAAAAAAGAACTCAAACACAATATGTTTCGAAAAAGGGAGACATAAATCAGCAGTACCATGCTGTTAAACTTACACAAAAAAGATGTTCCTTCACAAGTATTTGAGTAGTTTTGGAAGTTTTCGTTTAATGCTACATAATGCTAATGTTAGAGCTGACTCTTATGTTAAATAGCAAACATGGAGAAACAATGTAGGGCGCTCCGAATATTGAATCCAACAGCATATTTTTATAAAGAAAGTGGACTAATACGATACTTTCATTTCCCAATACCAGGCGCTCATACATAAGAAACCCCGCAAACATATTTTGAGCATTCATAATATATGAGTCCGAAAGGAGTCCTAGGTAGGTAAGAAATAGGTTAAAATAAATAAATTTGTTTACACTTATATGAATCGCCAATATAAAAACAAAAACGATTTGAATTTTATATCTAAATTTGTTTATACAGAGATTGAAAATAATTAGAAAACAAAAAATGTAAGTGTGTACATACAGTGCCGGACAAAAGTATTGGCACAGAGAATTTTCCGCAATATCGGAATATCGTTTTTTATTCCAATTTATTTTCGATAATTTTTTATAAATATATAGTTCGTCCTACACCAAAAAACATAAAAACTAAATCTCTAAATTTTGTGCAAAACTCAGGAAAATTCAATAAATTTGCATGCTTATTTGCAACTTTCTATTCAGATTTTTTACAAAAATTCTAAGTATGCAGTTTTATAGCTCAACTAATTTTAGTATAACAAAGTGCAAGCTTGAAGGTACTAAAAATCGCATTGATTTTTGGCAATTTTTTTCAGTCAGGTTCTTCCGTACAAAGTATGTTCGACAATTATTTTTTGTATGGAGAAAATGAGCAACACTTTCTACTAAAAAATGTCCAAAAATCAGCGCAATTTTTTAGATACTTCAAACTTGCACTTTGTTGTACTAAAATTAGTTGGGCTATAAAACTACATACTTAGAATTTCTCTAAAGATCTGAATAAGAAGTTGCAAATTAGTATGCAAATTTATTGAATTTTCCTGAGTTTTGCACAAAGTTTAGAGATTTTGTTTTTATGTTTTTTGGTGAAGTACGAACTATATTTTTATTAACTTATATTGAAATTAGAATAAAAACCTTGCATATATTGCGAAAAATTCTCTGTGCCAATACTTTTGTCCGGCACGGTATGTTATTTGAAAAAAATTTCTGCTGAATATCTTTGCAAATATAGTGTGTTCAATAAGACTCAAAGAACAACCTAAAATAAGAGCCGGAATGTAGTAATTTATGAGGCCGATAAGAGCCTCAAAAAAGGGTCTGAAATAATATAAAATATGTATATCCCCGCAAACATATTCTGAGCGTTCAGAATATATGAGTCCGAAAGGTGTCCTAGGTAGGTAAGAAATATGAGTTTCAAAAACAAAAAATTTTTTACTCTTATATGAATCTTTTAGGATTCATATATGAGCCAAGTTATGAGCCAGCACCTTGAGCCAATATAAAAACAATAAAGATTTGAAATTTATATCTAAACTTGTTTATACAGAAATTGAAAATAATTAGAAAACAAAAAATGAACAAAATTTAGCTTCAGCTGCTGCTATTGAATGCATGTTGGAATGTGTATATGCATGTAAGTATGTATGTATGTTATTTGCAAGGACTTTTTGCGGAATGCCTTTGCAAATATAGTGAGTTGAATAAGACTCAAAGAGCAACCTAAAATAAGAGTCCGAATGTAGCAATTTATGAGGCCGATAAGGGTCTCAAAAAGAGTCATATATGAGGCCAAAACTTGTTTTAAAAGAGTCCAAAATGAGCCGTATATGAGGCCAATAAGAGTCCAATATGACTCATATTGAGGCTCATTTGATGTATGAATTNAAAAAAAGTCCAAAATGAGCCGCATAAGATGCTAATTAGATTCCAATATGACTCATATTCAGGCTCATTTGATCTATGAATTTAAGCTCATTTAAGTCGACCTTCGGAGGAAGGAAAACATCCTCATATCGGACTCTTAAATGAGCTAATTATGAGTGTAAAGCCTCCGAAATAGGACCCCGTAAAGACTCATTTAAGACTCTAAATGACAAGTAGCAAGCATGATAAAAATATAGCAAGGTAGAACCGTTCTCTCAATTTGTCGGCCATGATTTTTTTTTTTAAGTTTGCCAACATTTTAAAATCATATAAAAGTGAAAATAACAAAAAGGAAATTGTTCGAAATTGTTGTTGCTTGAGATTGAAAATGAAAATGTGTGTGTGAGTTTGTGAGTAAATTTAAAAATTAAACTGTTTGAAAACGTCAAGAATTTTAAAAGCGACTCTCAGCGGTTCTACCTTACTATATCTTTATCATGGTAGCAAGCTTTCCATACGCATGCATTTTTTTGTAGAAGTTTTTAATTCGTTTGTAGAAGCCTTTGGAAATTCACAAAGTAGAATTTTGGAAATTTAAAAATTTATACAAACAATTTTCTGCTTAGGAATAAAAAACTTGTTACTTCACATGTATGAGCGCCTGGTATCGGGAAATGAAAATATCAATTTGACAATAAAAACTGGTCATAGGGTGGTCGTGGGAAAATGCACACATTTTTGGTTATTTAAAAAATTTACATAATATGTATGTACATAAATCATATATATGTATGAAAGATTCGAACTTTTTTGCAAACATTGCAAACATAAACCAATATTTTAAGTTTTTATTGGAATAAAAAGAAAATGTATGTCTTTTCGTAACATTATGTTAAATGCTAATATTTTAAACGAAAAAACTTCATACGTATTCCTATACTTCCTATGAAGTTTTCAAATACTACTGAATGCGATCAACATACTCAAGTACTCTGGAAAAGCGGAACAGTGTTTTATGTTGCAGAGCGCTGTTGAGTAACATTGCTCAGTTCCTCAAATGTATGATGTTCTTTTTTTGTTCCTATCTTTTTAAGTACTCTAAAATATATGTTCCATTTACTCATATACACATGTAAAGAGTATTTCTGCTGGTACATTTGCAGTGCTTTATTAACTATTGATTTATAAATTTACTTACTTTAAATAATAAATCTGACCATCATTAGTTTTTGCTTGCTCCCATCCCGGAGGCAATGGTCCTAGTTCATTTTGTAACTGTATAGTACTGACAACATCATATGAACGTTGTTTCATATGAAATGTCTGAATTGCATTCGATCCATCTTTAGTCACTGACTGGTCGACTTGATCCATTCGGACTCCCGACCCAGCATTAACGCCTGGAGGAAATTGTACGGCGTTTGATGTATAGACAGGTCCAATGCCATCCTGCAAGCATGCACCTGCTTCCATTACGTTACCTATATGTACATTATATGTTTGTTGAAGTGAAGCTGGGCTACTATGCGCACGCGAATGAGAAATAGCCAGTCTATTTGCTGCTACTTGTGGCTGTGTTATTGTAGCCGGAACTGCGGCTATAGAGCTCGTGGAAATATTTCCTTGGCTAACATTGGGCTGCGAGCCAGTGTCATAAGCAGAATCAGCGCTATTAGCGCGTGAATGTGCTACAGATGGTGACCTCGACGTCGTTGCAGGTGGCTTGAAAAACGATTCTGGTAGTTGACGCATACGAAAAGGCACTTGTAGTGGACGTTTTGATTCTCCTGGATTTAAAACGCTATCAAATAGGGCTTGCAGATTATTATCTGAATCTTGATCTATGCGAACAACCAAGTTGTTCGACTCTTTTCCTGTAGATCGTTCTTTTTCTTTAGCATTGCCTTTATTAAGGCCACCCACTGTTTTACTTAAAGACATGTTACCAAAATATCCACTGGTAATTATTCGTTCTGTGTTGTGCATATACCAATAGAGAATCTTAAAATGGCGGTTGTATGGCTTATTCCAACCTTAGGCTGCCATCGTAAAAGAGCAAGAAGTAATTATCTACCAAACTGAAGAATTTGAGTTTCTTAAGGCTTTTTTGCAGTACTTGACAGATAAATAATACGCTTTTTCCCAATTTTCTTCATAAATTCGATTAATTTCGTGTAACTTTCAACAAAAAAATTAAGACACAACTTTTATGAGAATACAGGGTTACCATCACTAATATAAAAGCAAACTACGTACGATCTTGACTTCCTGTTGCAGAAGTCTAAACCTATGTTCACAATATAACTTGATTTTTACTCGTTTAAGCGTAGGCAATTTCATAAAATCATTTCACGAATATGGGTTATGATTGTCTGCATTAACACAATTTCATGAATTCAACTATACACCCATGAATTTCCATATGATTTCATGAAATCGTGGGGTGCAAGTCCGGTAACGCTACGTTTCACAAACAGTTGTTTACTAGGGTTATGATTTTTTTTAGATAAAGATTAAAACATTGGAAAAGTTACGTGGATTTGTTGAAATATAAAGTAAATTCAAAGAGAAGAAATTCAAATACATTAAAGCCAATTTAAATATAACATGGACCATTTCCTGGTACCAACGGCTTTTGCAAATTTAAAACAGAAAAAAATACAACCCTACCTGTTGGTTTCTCGCTGGTGCGCTGCCACATTTTCAAAAGACTTAATTTCATAAATTCGCGAATTATGCATAAACGGGACCATTTTTGAATTCATGCCGATTTGTGACGTGCGCTTTGATGTTGTCACACAAAGGGAGAGACTTACAGTTTAACGCCGACTCCGAACGGCGATTGTATTTTTATACGAAGCTGTTTTTTAAGGCAGAAATACAATCGGTGGTTTGCCATTGCCTGCAGAGGGGCGATAGCTGTTAAGAAAAAACCTTTTTGCTATATTTTTTGCGATGTTGCTTTGACCAGGGCTTGAACCCAGGCCCTGCGGAGTGGAAGCGCGAACTGCAAACACACTTTTGGTCATAGGTAGTAAATTGTAGCAGTAGTACAAAAGCAGAAGCAAAAGGACTATTTTCCATGATGCAGTAATACCAAAGAACTTAGGTCGGTGTTATGCAGAAATTTTGTTTGGCAAACTGCGTGCAATTGTTGTTGCAGCAAACTCGGAGAGAGCGAGTTTGGCGACTCTCACAGCAAACTAATTTTGTTTGGTCAAACTGCAGCAAATTCGGTGTTGTCATATACAAAAATTTTAAATTTTGCGCGTTATGTACATCTGAAATTCTCATTTCGTGTTGGCAATAGCCATGAAAACCATAATGAACGTGCAACCCTATGCCAAACTCGACATAACCACCTCCGAGCAAGCTAAGCAGCCGCCATTTAATTTGGCAAACAAAAGTTTGTCTGCATAACACCGACCGTAGATAATAAGAATGGATAACTCGTTATAGTTGTAGCGAAAGTGAGTAACAGGGGCTTGCCTTCTCTTTTGCCTTAGTACGTTTTTTGATTGGATGAAAAGAGAAGGCGCGCCCCTGTTACTAACATGCGCTACAATTTTCTGACTATTTCTGGGAGATAAGGAACGCAACTATTGCATCATGACTATTTTGTTTTAGTGTCAAGTTATATGTTTTTTGTTCGGTGTAGTACTGAATGATAATAAGCGTTTTCATTCAACCAACATTTATAATCACGATGATTGCGAATGCTTCTGTTACATTCACTTTCTTTACAGAATGGAACTCTACTATTCAATAACACATTACAGTTTGGTTGTTTTAAATTAATTTAAGCCACTCAGGAATGAGTTTTTTTTTTATACAAACAAATAATCCAAACTTTGAAAAGAATGTCGAGAGAATGCAGATCCTACTGATTCAATCATTTTACAGCCCTGGGGGGCAATTTATGTTCTGTGAAAACATGAAGCGAAACAATTTTTCATTACTTCACATAAAATTAAGATTCTGTTTTTAAATGTATATTAAATAATTTATCAAAAATTTTTGACTGTGTAAACTTTTTTTCATAAATAGTGCGTTCCAGAACGTCTACGATTTGCATGTTTTGCAGGATTTAGTTCAAAGTCGTTCCCGCACGCCACGTTCACATAATGTTTATTAAAGGTGAAAACAGCTGTTACTGGAACAGGCTAAAAGGTTTGTGGCAGTGAAAACGAGAAGTTGGGCGTGTTTCTCAAAACCATCATCTTGTGTAAAGGAATATCATTGTCTTAGACTCACAATAATTTATTAAATAAATATTTGATAGATGTTGATGGAATCGCCTTTAATTATCGAGAATCACTTAAAATGATAGACCGAAACGATAAAGTAAAAAAATAAAATTTTCACTGACATTGAATTTTTCATTTTCACTTTACTGTTTCATATAGGCTGCGTTTCTTTATACATTGCGGATAATCCCATTTCACAGCCGGAATAAACAGAATGCGTTTGAAATAAACGTGAACACATCATCAGGAACGTTCTAAAGAATAAATAAACATAAAAGTTTATTCCAAACGTTCAGAATGAATAAAGAAATGCAGCCATAATCAGATTTGGCCCCTTGTTTGGGGACACACTTGTACCATATGTTATCGACTAAGGGACGAATTGATGCATGCTGCTCATACCTATTTTAATTTTTTTATTTTTTGGAAAATGGGATATTTCGTCAAACATGCCAGGAGTTTTGCAGTTATTGGAATAACTCTGTACTTATTGGATTATGTTGGGGTATTGAAGCATTGTAATGAGTTGGCTTATGGAAGCAACTTTAACTATCCGGCTGGTTCCCCCAATGACTATAATTATATGTTTCTCAACAACGCTTCAGGGAAATGCCCATCGTCACCTAGATTAATACTAATAGTAAAATCTGCTGTCGGAAACGTTGATCGTCGCAACAGTATTCGCCGTACTTGGGGTTTAGAACATCGTTTCTCTGATGTAGAAATAAGACGTGTATTTCTGCTTGGCGTTAGTCGAGATTTGAATATGAATCGTATGGTGGAAAGTGAGTCAACAAAACAAAAAGACATTGTGCAGATAGATTTTTTAGATTCTTATTTTAACAATACTATCAAAACAATGATGGGGATGCGATGGGCCCTTACCTATTGTGGTAAAAGTGACTACTTCTTTTTTGTGGACGACGATTATTATGTATCGGCAAAAAATTTGTTGAAATTTGTTGCCGATCCCGACTCGTATCCAAAACCTACTCGAAATTTTATTGCTAGCAGTTTTATATTTGCTGGCTTTGTAATGCAAACACCACCTCACAGACATAAATTCAGCAAGTGGTATGTACCTCTCAGTGAATATCCTTTTGATTTATGGCCACCGTATATTACGGCAGGAGCGTTCGTTCTTAATCGAAATGCGTTGTCTAAGCTATTTAACACAGCAATATATTTGAAAGGATTTAGGTTTGATGACATTTTCCTAGGAATAGCAGCGCTGAAAGCTAATCTGACTCTTACGCATTGCGATTTTTTTCACTTCAATAAACCGAAATATAAAAGTCTTTCAAATTTCCAATATACCATCGCATCACATGGTTTTGATAATAATATAGAATTGGAAACGATTTGGAATGAATGCCGTTCTTCCGGTTTTGCATAAGTGAATAAAAACATTGCGTTTATTTCTATAATTGCTTAAATTGGTCAGTTTAATAATTTATATTGGAATTCGTTGAAAATTTTTCTATATACATATGTATGCATGTGTGCATATATGGACTAGCTTAGTATTAAGTTGAAAATCATTATTGATATGAATAAACAATTTGTATTGAAAAATAGCCTTTCAAATTTCAAGCATACCCTTTTCTTTTCTGTATAATACCTTTTAAGTAGATAAGTATGTAAAGTTGGTTACCGTTTTTTCTTTTTAATACGTACATATGTATCTTTTTCCATCCTTTGTTGTTGTTGTTTTTGTAGCGGCTACAACAGCCCCGCCCAGATCGGTTAGTATATTAGAAGTTGTCAAGCTCGGCTAACGGGAGACCCAAAAAGCGTGCAGCCTCTATAGGGTCTGTCCATAGGGACAGAGGCGTCAGTTGCGTAATGTTTTCCGGGCATACGAAGAGATGTTTCGAGTCGTCGGGTGTCTCTCCGCATGCCGGACATTCGTTTGGCACATCGCTCGGCGAACTAACCCCGTTTAGGTCGGTGAAATATCTCCATCGCTTGTTGAGATGGTTTGGTTTAAAAAAGAAAGGAGAAAGGAATGTTGAGTGGAGGGCCTCTTTACTCTCAAGAAGTCCTTTTGAAAGGGGGTTTTAGGTCCTGAAATTATCTTCTAATTTAGGGCTTCGGAGCGGAGCGGATTAAAGGATTTTAGCTGGAGCGGAGTTGAAGCAAAGAGCCAAAAAAAAATCATTTGCTCCTTAGCTCCTTAATGAAAGATCTA
>NW_016157238.1:55022-64348 GCF_001687245.7 Rhagoletis zephyria
GTGTGGGAGATTTTATATCCTAAATTTGGGATTATAAAGAAAATAGTTGTATTAATATATACCTTTTAAAAATAATCAATATCTTATCTTAAAAACTTTTAAATTTTACATTAAATTCGATGACAACTTGCCAAATCGTTATTTTAATATTAATACAATTTTAGTGAACATATTTTAAAATTTTTTTAGTGTCCTCATGTCATCTCATTATTTCACAATGTAGTTTTCTATATCGGATACGATGATTCTGATGTAATTCAGACGCTGAAATTACACATGTCGATGTGTTATTTAATACTCATTGTCTTTGTCCATTTAACAGCAAATGGAATTTACTTTAGGACCCATGGGCCGTAAAATTTTTCTAGCAACACATATTGTTTTCACATGAAATTTTGACACACCCAAAATTTAAGTATAAAATAAATAGATAAAAATAAATTTTCAATCCAACTGATTTGTGTAGTCCTGGGGCGTCTTTAGTAAATGTTTGGAGGCTGTTTTAATATATCCTATCTTATTATATATTTTTTAGCTTTACTACATTCTGAGAAGTTGAGAGAATGAAGTCTAATATTCTTTTTTGGTCAACTATGATGTTTGATTTCATTTTTTGCAATCATTAGTTCATTTTGTTTGAGGAGTCACAATGCGCATACCGGCTGTACCGATTTTTTTTGAAATTTCGTACACAAATTTTCCAAGAATGGTTGTAGGCTAAAACAAAACCGATATCTAAAGGGCGTGTGGAACCTCGCACACAAATCGAATTCTTCATAGTGCATATCTCTGGAAGTATTTGTGATAGAGTCCTGGAACTTTGTATGGATATATGTATGGATTTATTGGAAAATGCGGCGTGCCACCGAAGAACTTGGAATAGAGGTAACTGCAATCAATCCAGAACCTATGAAAAATGGGGGTATATGAAAACGATCTCGTAGCCATTGAAAAGAGTTAGCGGTATAAACCAAATATGTAAACTAAAATTCTTGTGACGCATAGATATCTCTGGAAACATTTACCTAGAATACTGAGATGAGGTATTTTTCCAACGGAAATATGTACAGAAAAACGGGCGCGACACCTTCTGGAAAGTAACATGATCACAGGATGTATCCCGAGAACCATTTTAAGCCAAACCTTCAGGGATTACATTCTTGCCAAGACCCATAGGCATAAGCTGAAATTTCGTCGCAAGTTTTATCATCGGCTTGGGTAAGGTTTAACCACTTAACCCCCTTTGTTTTCGTCGCTAGTGAATTCCATAAACTGTCAGCTTTCACACAATTAAAATGTACATGTAAGAACAAAATATTTTTAAATCGACAAAAAATTTATAAGAAAATTTGAAGGATTTTAGATATTGGGTATGGTAGCACGAAATGTCACAATCTGCTTAATTGTCAGGTTGTTAATATGGCGACGAAAAAGTGACAATGGAACTACCTTGTTTTTTTGTATCATGAGTATATGTAGGGTATTTTACTTGTATGTTTTTATACTTGTTTAAATTCTTGATTTTCAATTTATGATTCAATGAATTTGTTTGTTATCAAAAAGAAAATTGATGCAGAAATTTTGAGCAAAAATTGTATTTGGAGCACTTCTGCATCCAAAAGGAAATAAAAAAAATTGCCGATTACGTTATTTTGGCGTATGTGTATTTATGTACACATCGCACATTTGTTGCAAGTGTCATTGACCTATTGGGGTTTTTGGGGAACCTATAAAAATAGTTAATATTAAAAAATGCTTAAATAAATAATTTGGTATTGTTATTGGAGGTCTCCTAAAGAGAAACAGAGCTTCCGAAAAAGATTCTGCCTTATCCTGAGTTTCACCTGAAAAAAAATTCACCCGGAAAATTTGTCATCCGCCCATAGTAAAACCATGGAACCCAAGTGTGAAAAGTAAACCGGTTCTGGGAAAATTAAACTCATGATAAGCATATTGATTTTCAAAAATTCTATACCATTTTTACAAAGTGAAGAAAAAAATGTGGGTATTTTCCAATTTGGAAAAATCCTAGAGGTGAAAGCTTAATATAAATATTTTACATATTTTTCCCCCGCAGACCACCCAATTGTGCAATTAACAGTATTGCCTAGTAAAATAGAATGGAAATTTATTTAACGCAGTTACTTTAGGTTGCAAAAAATAAAAAAATACGAAATCTAGATAAAGGAGTGTCAAATTTTAGCTGTCACAAATTACACAACCTTGTATTATTGAGTCATGATTTATAAGTATGAACAAAATAAAATGCGAAAACGCATCAACTATAATATCAGCGAATGTATTTTGGTTTTCTCGCATTTTAACATAAAAATTAAATATGAGACTTAGAAATAGGGTGTAAGAAATTGTTAGTCGCCTTTCAAACGTTTAGTAAACTCTACTTGTTGCATTTCCTTCCATTCTTTCTTTGGTTTCATTCGTTTGAGCTGCCCATCCCAAACTAGATCTACTAGTCCGCCCTGTTTTGCTATGACACTTTTGACACGATTGGCAAAATCTATAGCTGATTCGCCCTCTTGTCGGTACATAGGTGGCAAGTACCAAACATCACATACAATAGCCCATGAAGTCATCATCATATATAAATATTGCATCATCGAATATTTTGAGCTATTCCAGAATGCATCTCCGAAACGAGGGTCGTATCTAAAATTAATCAAATTAAAGTAAATTCCAGATCAACATTTTTAAAAAGACAAGCAAAAAGTGCATATAAAACATGAATAAAGTTACGCCTTCAATGATTTATTTGATTAAAAAAAGGAGTACGTACTTGATAGCCACCGGATAAATAACCCCTCCTACTTCGAAGCTGCCTTTTTTAAATTGCATAACGGATGTGTTGTTAATGCAGGTACCCTCGGGGAATATCAGTATGGGAGGATTATTTGGATTTGATACGTGCTGTTTAAGGCGTTCGGCCACTGCGTGTCGATCCTTTGCCTCTCCCCTTTCAAACCAAATATGAGGTGATGCTCGAGCTAAAGCGCGTTGTAATAAACCCAAAAATCCACCATGCCGTTGGCCAATCTTCAAAATACATTATAATTTAAATACACATTTTCCAAGATATAAAATATAAGTATTTAATGTGGTGAATCAAAAATGTTACATATCGTTACCTTAGTATAGAAAGGCCCTAATCATTTTTATTTGAAAACCAGAACTGTTGAAAGTTCTGCCTGCGGGATTTTAAAAATAACTAGTACAGCATACTATTAATTACATTCTTCAACAAAACCCAGCATTTGAAAGAAATTCGCAGCAAAAGGACTTTATTTTCTATGGAGTTTTCCCCTCACCCCATAAAGAAAAAAATGTTAGATAGTGCCTTTCTATATTAAGGTAACCATGTAGATATATGTATGTAGTATGTCTGTCGCCGTCGAAATATTGAGTTATGAAAACCAAATAAGCTGATGTTTAATCTTCTTTGGTAACATAAAAAACCTATGTATGCCCATACATAAGTACATAAACATATATGATCAAAATAATAGAACCACACATCCAGTTTATGCATAAAAAGTGAGTCGATTTAATACAAAAATAATGATATTTAGTTATTGCGCCAACTTAATAATATAAACATCTAACAAACTTAGACGAAATACTTTATATTAAACTTTAATCTGCTCTTAAAAAAACTTGCATTGTTGACCCTCATGCGTCATGCGTTTTCGACGCATATGGGATACCCAGTATTTTCAGTAGATAGAGTGAAATCATGCACGTTGAAAACTAACAAAAAAGTTTTTTTTTTTACTTTCTACCAGTCTCAAACAAGATTACTTTCTGTACACTTAGAACTTTATGATACAGTACAAAATTACTTAAAAGTTAAGTTGTACCGTTGTTTTTAAATTCCCACTTGTGTATCTATTAGGGTACACCTCCACAACAAGTTTTTTATCCGTTTAGCGATTTTCAGGCTGATACTCCTATTTTTATCATGGGAAATGCGTTGTTTCCACATAAATTCGGACGCATATCTAGGTATGTACTTTGTTTAAAAGCTTTTTTAATAAAGATGGGCTTCTGCAATGACAATATAGTAACATAAACATTTCATTCCGACACACTCACAAAGCAAGCATACATGCATACATACCACGATTACTTCAATAACTGCAGTGGTAAAATATTTTTGAAATTTATGGCAATAATAAGTTGCTTCAAATTTAAATTAATAAAAACCAAATATTTTTAAATTAGGGGTGTGTTCGAGCTACGTAATAGTTGCCGCAATATCGCTTTCTTGATGATATGCTACTGATGATCAACTGAAATTTTGCAGAAATTTATGTAGGTCGTAACACCGACCTTATCTGCTAGTGATGAATAACGAATTGACAAAATTTTGCGTGATGTAGGCAGAGTAGCGTGATACTCTTTCATAAAAAACAAAATTGCCGCATTTATTTAAGCGCTAATTAATTAAATAGTTTCGAAAATAATGTGTCACTATTTCTTGTATAACGGCAACTGTGTACATCTGACTACCAACAGTTTAACTTTAATTAGTTAAGCTCTAATATACCCCTTTTTTTAATAGAAAACATGCATACACGTTAAAATACTAGGTAATCTTGTATGTATTATGCAGTAAAAATTAGCGGCGTTCGATAACACAAAAATGTGAAATAGTTATTCCCAATTTTTGCAAATAACTCCAAACAAATTATCCATCGCGCACTTTTATTTCGGTGCAAGAGAAATGTTTATTTTGTACTATTATATTGTATTTGTGTATATTGCCAGTTCCAACTGGAAATACTACAAGAAAAGCAACAAATTTTCTCGGAAAGAAAGGTGGCTCGGCTGAAGTTGAAGAAGTACATTTGCCGACAAAAAGCCTGCAACCACATTGCGAAACGACTAGTACCGAACAGAGAAGATAGTACGTTGAAATGTATAGGTTCATACGAGATCGCTGCGAACTCGCCAATACGCGGATATCGGCGTACACCTAACCGTCTACTTCTAAGCTTAAAAAAAACGCAAAGCAAATATTCTGATGCTAAATGAATTCAGAACAACCAAACTTTAAGCAAAGTGTTTTAGCGTCAACCTGATGTCCAAATCGCTCCACAGGTACCAATTTTGCCTAAAATGCGGTATCTGTTGGAATCAAGACGTCAATGCTGGGAAAAACATACTCTACCTGGGAGAATGTATCATCAAGCAAAACGAAAAACACGAGAATTTTCGAAAATAAGGTGTCACTATTTCTTGTATAACGGCAACTGTGTACATCTGACTGCCAACAGTTTAACTTTAATTAGTTTAAGTGTACTATCTTTTGGAGGCCCGAATCGCGGCATTCGAACGTAACTTCGAAATTTGATTTTGAGACTACGGCATTCGATAGCGAGTGTGCTTCGCCCGTTTAAATTGTATTGTGGAGAAAAAAGCTGACATTTTGTTTCACTCGATTCGAAATGAGTAATTACTCGATCACGAATACCGCCATTCGGGCCCTAATAAAAAAGTTATAACTTACCAATGAATATGTTTTGTCACACATAAGTACTAATACATCGATTGGGCTGGTATGGTTTGCAACACAAATCCCATTTGTGGGTCGATTCTCCACATTATGATAATAAATGACAGCGGAAATGGCGCTGGAGAGCACTGAAAAGCAATGACCAAGCACTTGGTCTACCATTCTCCGTTTATGTTCACCATCTTTAATATATCCAACTATCGCCGTACAAAGAGTCAACCAAACTACCTGATGAATCGCACAGAACACAAAAGCCATTTACATTAAAACATGCACAAGCCGTAAACGAACCAGATTTACATATACCGTGTATAGACAAAAACGCTTATTTATATGGAATGTATATATGTATATGGATATGTATGTATGTATGTAAGAAGTTATGACGAAATATGTTTGCTTAAACCATAAAACCTAGCTAGGAAAAGGGGTTTTCTCACCAAAGAGAAAGTACAGTCGGTTGAAAGAATAGCGACGTCCAAGGGAGAAGTGTGGTTTGCCACACAGAAACCAGAACCTTTTGGTTTAAATTCTGTGTTGTGGAATGTAATAACTGCCGACAGAGATCGAGTCATAACGCGAAAAGTTATTTTAAAAGCTAAATCTGCGCAAGGATGGCGAAGAAATTCGAAGGGAATCAGCGCAGCTAAGCTGTTAGCAATGACTGCAACAGAGACCTATGAATATAGGACATTTTTTCGTTAAAGTTTATATAACAAATGTTGAAAAAATAAATAAAGCTGTGTAAAATAATGTTTATCAAAAAATTAGCCGCGAACATGAAAATAGCAGTACAGTTGTAACTCATTAAACGCGAAGGCAAAAGAGGAAATTTAGAGGAACCAAATTCTGGAGGATACTAAAAGAGAGGATATGTACAAAAATCCATAATAAAAAGTTTCGACCTCTATCAAGGAGTGTCTGTACGACCTGAAACATATAGGTAACACTCCTGAATCTTTGTTATGTAATATTTTTTTTTTTTAATTTCATACCTTTCACTTAAATTTATTTGAACAAATCGAGTATCGAGTGATTAATTTAAGTAAATTGCATATTTTTAAATCGTTTTATAAGGGACGAAAAAAAAAGTTTAAAAAGTCGAAATTTTGAAAAGGTTTTTCTATTAGAGACATAACTAGTATAGAAGAAAAGAATAAAAGTCAATCAATAATCATTATATTAAAATAAGTATTTTTCGAGTCATTCATAATTATTATTCAAGGACTTATATTATAAAAGTCCTTTCATAATAAATATCCGGGAAAAATATTTTTCAGTCTTCAAAGACTTTTTTATAAGACTTATGTATATTATAAAAGTTTTTTCATAATAATTACACTGGTTTACAGCAAAAAATTTCTATGGATACCACTATCCAATACCTATGTAGAATTGCTCGGCACTTTTCGATAGGGCGTATAGTTTCTGAAAAATTAATTAATCATTTCAGTTTTTGTTATTTTTTAGTGAAAAATTTAAAAAAAAAATCAAACTTTAACAGAAGAAAAATAAAAAAAATAACAGGTTGTGTGCCAAATTTTTGCATTTCTGCTAAAGCCTGTTCTTTTACAAAAAAAAAAATCAAATTACTTATGAAAATCGATGGATTAATAAGAAATAATGAGTGGTCAAATAAAATTACGTAAAGATAACTTGTATGTAAACAGAACTTCGTCTGCCTCGGAAGACTCGGACCACAATAGCCCAACTGCGCTCTAGTTACTGCAGCAGGCTGAACTCATACCTGAGCAGATTAAACGAAAATGCTCTCAACATATGCCCGGCATGCTTCCTGGGGCTACCGCTAGTAGAGCTTGACGACAACGATTGAGGGACTAACCGATCTGGGCGGAGTTGTTGTAACCGCTACAACAACAATAACAACACGGTACCCTGGCGCTACCTAGCTAGATCATTTTTCGAAAAAATGTTTCTGCTTAAATAACCAGTTTATATTACAAAAATAAGCCAAATTGGCCCATAAATATATTAGATATGTATGTATATTTTTTTTTTGTGGTAGACTTTCCAGTGGAAACATCCATATGCATGTACATACATATGCTATATCGAAATAATAAAATTTTTTAAGCAATGCGTGCTTTGAAAATAATTTGAATTTTAAGAAACAAATAGCGGTACTACTATTTTTGCGTTCGCAACTGTTCATACAATATACATATCGTCGTTTAAAGTAAAAAACCGTGTATCAACAAAATGCAAAACCGCGTATCAAGATAATACAAAACAGCGTATGTGAGGTTGCATAAATTATCTTCTAGAGATTAAAAACACTCATATTTCAAAATGGTTCTTTTTTTTGTAAAGCAATCGAAATTGTATATTTCAGGACAAATGGATAAGGCTTGAGCCAAGAGCTTGTGTGAGCAAATACAATTTTGGCAAAAAATGTCATTTACGCGGTTTTGCAAAACGACAATACGCGATAATTAACCACCATATTCTAACTTCTATATTTGATGTCTGATTTCTATAAATGATATCCGTTGTAGAGGTATTAAAAAGCCTACATAATTCCTGTAAAATCGTTTGGAACAAGTTTATTGTTTTGCCCATATATCGCGATACGGGCTAATGTACATACATACCCAGCAAAAAATGGTGTAAGCAGTTGTAAGATATAAGCAATACGCTAGCGGCGCTGCTTGCAGCGTTTTTTTATATGATCTATAAGCCTTATAATAAAGTTACTATACTCCATGTGATGCCTTATTATAAGGGATTATGTAAGCCTTATTTTATTTGACCTATAAGACTTAGGCATAAGGGTGTCTCTCAGAGAGAGAGAGCGAACCTTATGAACTGACGACGTCAACACAGTGAAATGTGGTGTTGATTAAAACTAAACATTTGAAAGCATATTTACATGTATGGCTGTAGCTGAGTGTGCAAAGATGCTTCATACCATTGGTTGCTACCAAGGCTGTCCGGATTCCATCCCCATCAGACGGAACATGAAATTTAAGATTTTATTTTATTAGATATTCTTAATTATGAAAGGGCCTTCGTGAAGTGTAACGTGAAGCAAACGTTTATTTTATTTGATCTAGAAGCCTTATTATAAGGAAATTATATTCCATGTAAGGCCTTATTTTAAGGGCTTATGCAAACCTTATTTTATATGGCCTATAAGACTTACATATGCATAAGTGCGTCTCTCAGAGAAAGAGAGAAAAAGTTTCATACAACTGACTTTCCTGACAGATTTCAGACATTAAAATATAAAGCTTATGATCGTATAAATTAAGCTTTATATAAGGCGCAAATTTTTTGGAGGGTATGTGTAAATACATACATATACATATACTTTGCGGCCGCTGTGCTGTAGTGGTTAGCAGTGCGCGCTGCAATTCCGTAGGTCTAGGTTCAAGTCCAGGTTCCGACCAATATAAAAAAAGAAGATTTTCCTAGTAGCGGTCGCCCCTCGGCAGGCAATGGCAAACCTCCGAATGTATTTCTACCATGAAAAACAGCTTCTCATAAAAATACAATCATCGTTCGGAGTCGTAGAGTCCTTCCCTTCGTGTGACAACATGAAAGCGCACCCCACAAATCGGGGAAGCTCGGCTAAACCCTTACATATTGTGTAAGCGCCACTCTATTATCATAAAATATCGTTGCCTTAATTCACAAAGGCACTAACGAACGCTTTTTTCGAAACTGTGTGTTTCTCAGATTTTGGTAAAAATTTTGAAGTGTCAGAAATTTGCTGGTAGGGCCTTTGTGAATTAAGGTAACGATATGTACATATGAGGCAAGCATTAGGAGAGCA
>NW_016157238.1:67526-81459 GCF_001687245.7 Rhagoletis zephyria
TCGTAGGGGAGAGGGCTAGACACTTTGCAGTGAAGAAGCGAGAAAGTTCGGAGAGATAGCCGTTTACTTTCAAACACAGGTCATCAATTCCATTCCCAGTCGCCATGATCGAGCAGTCGTCGGCATANGAGACAATCGAGACTCCCTCTGGTGGTTGAGGGAGCTTTGAAATGTAAAAGTTAAACAGTAGCGGGGAAAGGACACCACCCTGAGGAACCCCCTGTTTTATTTTCGCTGCTTACTCGTTTTGTCTCTAAATGTTACCGACGAATGTCGACCACTCAGGGCCTCTGTGGGAGAGAGGAGGCCTCTATATCTTCTAGCAGCGTGGAATGGCAGACGGTGTCAAACGCCTTTGACAAGTCCAACGCTACTAGAATCGTTCTCTCACAGGGACGGTTGCGGTTAAGGCCACGAGTTATCTGAGTGTTTATGGCGTTAAGTGCTGTTGTTGTACTGTGCACTTTACGGAAACCATGCTGATGCTTCGCTGGGGTCAGGTGGTTTGTGAAGTAATTAGGAGGTTTGTGGGATGATAATTCTGTGTGTGCTCCCCGATTGCTTGTTTAGGAGGTAAAAGGGATTACTCCCCCTCCTAGGACATCCAATGTTAAAGGGAGTATACAAAATTACATGCTTATACACAGAAGCATAGGGAGCAATGGGGAGTATTCGTATACTCCCAAGGGAGTACTCACCGAGCAATCGTACGATGCTCCCAAGTTCTACTGGGTATGAATATAAAATTTACTTATTGTCACATCCCAATACGCATTTATGTAAGTGTTTTTAAAAGTAATACCTTCTATGTTAAATATTAAATAGGCGTTTTTAGTATTCAGATTTTGCAAATGAACCTTTTATAAGCGTTGAGAGCGATTTTTTTATAAACAAATCAAAGAAAAAACAAACCCAAACCAAAAAATATGCGTTTTGTAAGCGTTAGTATACCTTTAAAAACCTACTTTAAGTTTATTTTGCTTGTTGGGATGTATGTACACGCACACATACATATGTAAGTAAAATACATTTTACATAATGCCAGTTATCTGTTATTCTGATGTACTCTACAGCGGGATAGATTCCCAATCACCTCACGAAATAGATGTAGTATTTAATCAGATCACGCGATTTGTGTCTGGGCTAGCAAAATATGAGCATATTTCTGCTTGGAGAACGCGCATACTTGGCTGCGAAATTTCTGAATACCTTAAAGCTAGAAATTGTATATTTCTTTTTCGTCTCATTACGAATAAGGCGCCCAAATATCTGTTTGAGAACTAATGTCCCCCAAATCACCTCGAGTAAACGACTTGACTTTTCCTATATATAATTATCTCAGCTCTGCACGGCTATTCTTTGTCAATACTATCCGCATCTGGAACTCTATTCCATCTTATAATCGTGGCAGTTTAAACAAAAGCAACTCAAAAAATGTTCTGTATGCGTATTTCCACCAACTTGACTTCAGTCCCGGAGACAAATTAAAAAATCTATTTTACTTCTTTTGAAATCATTCCAAGGCTAATTTCTTCCAGACAAGTACTACGTATCCATATGTCTATATATATTCATGCAAAAACATATTATAATTGTACTTACATCTTTAGAAGAGTCATCCCGATCCGTAGCCGAAGACTCGTTGGTTGTTGGGAGAAGCACACTGTCCCTGCTAATTAATGTGTTGCCATTTGTAGTGGGTATACTAGTTCCAGTTTGTTTAGAGCAAGGTCTATTAATGTCATTAGCCTTAGTTTCTACTGAGACATTACACGTCTCACCATCTTTCGTTTGGCGTTCTGTCGCTGCAGATTCAATACTCAGGCGGCCGAACTAAAATAAATATTATATATATGTATATGAATTAATACAAAAAGGAAACAAAACGTTGCAAGTTCATCATCGCTTACAATCATTAAATATATCTAGATCAGTTTAATGAGGTAAAAGTCCACTTATTTTATCAGATACAGCTATCATTGAAAATGTTAAGTTGTACCTTGATCTATTCTTATCATAAATACTGCAAATATCTAACCAATTCATAACTTACCTCAAATATCTTTAGCAAAAGTTTTACGTAGGCTCTTCGGACACCGACAGATTTATTTACAGCGGACAATATAACCAAAAATGAAATAAATACACTGAAGGGAATGCAAAAGAACTCTAAAATATCTGTGAAAAACATTTCTTTCTTCAGATTTACATGAAAGATTTGTTTTCTGTTAAATACTATCCAATCGAGATTGTGCTTCAACTAAATTCTCAAGCAATTAATCTGACGAACAGTAAACATCTTGCTAATGTCAAACGTCAAAATCAAAATGGTGTTACCGGCTCAACCGATTTCGCGAAAATGGCATGCAATTTGTGTCAAGCCGACTTATTGCTTTCGAGACTGTGAAAACAATAAAAAGAAAGTTGTCTGAATCCCACGCGAAGTTTCTTCCTATCACCCGCATAGCTTACATTATGGGTATTTTCCCGCATAATTATGAGCAAGCATGGTTCGGAAACTAGACCTTTACGCAATTACATAAATACAACGGTGTTCACATGAGGCGATTACTTGAATCAAAAATTCTCGGTGACCCAACTTCATTGGAAGCGATTAGTAGAATGGCCGTTCACACCAGGCGAATGTTGCTTTCAACTAAAAGTTGCCTGTAAAACACACCCCTATTGCCAGTATTGACTAGTAGTAGATAAACGACTCATACTCCATTATCGCTTTTTCATGGTATTGTGAATGTCGATCTCTCGTTCATAAAGCGACTGTTAATAGTTTTTAATCGCTCATCCTTCTACAACTGTTTGTTTGTAGAAGGATAAGCGACTATAAATTATTCACACGCGCTTATTGAACAAGAAAACGACTGAAAATACCACGGGTAATCGATAATCGACTAACTGTCGTTTATCTACTACTTGTCGACATTCACAATAGGGGTGATAGCCTCGTGAAACACCGTATAAGCAACTCACTGCCATGCACAAACTCATGAATCACTGTTCCTAATTGACAAGATTTGTTATACACTGGTGAACCGATAACTAGAACCAGTTTTTTTATAGGTTTAGATACTTTATTTTTATTTATTACTTTTAATTTATTTTATATGGAAAATATACTAATAATTACAGACGGACAGACAGACATGGCTTAATCGACTTCTCTATTCATTCTGAGCATTTATGTATACATTTGTCTATATCTAGCTCGATTCGTTTTGGCTGTTACAAATAACCGTTATGTGAACAAAATTAATATACCCTTGTGCACAAGTGCGCTCGGGTATAAAAATATGTTAAAATGGGGAAATTAGTAAAAAAGATTTTTAACAAATAATACTTCAAGGACTCACCGTTAAATGCATACAAAAATCTTAATAAAAGTAGCCAATGCAGTAACCAATTAAAAGTGACAGTTAATGCCGTACAACTCGATGTCTTGAGACAAAAACACTTTTCAAAATGATGAAATTAGTAAATTATTAAATTGTAATTATATAAATTGTATATATATATTGAATAAAATCATATAACTCAAAGTTTTAAAATTAAATTCAAGTTAATAAAATTTAGTCTGGAATAAAATGCTTGACATAGTGAAAAAATTCTCCAAATCCAACGAGATTTTGAAGCCAATCACAATCTTAAAATTGAATGGGCTATAAATCCGTAACATCGAACCTTTTCTAGAACTTCCAGTTGAAAGTTTGAAATTTTGATGACCATTTTTTAACTTCGCCGATTTATTATAAATCTTGTACAAGGTTTAAAACTTTGAGTTATATGCTTTTATATTTTCTTAAAAAAAAAAAAATTAATACAAATAAATAAAAAGATTTCCAAAACTTGTAAAATAAATTCGTTTCCAATTATCGGGCCACCAGTGTAGATCTTAAAAAATTTAAAGTTAACTTTGGTTGGAACCAACATTCCGCCTTCACCTGTCTCTGTTATTTTTTAGTTTGATTAGAGCACAACGATCATGTCGCTTTTTCATTACATCGGTGTTTGCATTTACCACCGAGCGCAGTTTCATTCAAATAAAAAAAAGATTACAAAAAGTGCTGCGACCAAAAACACTTATTTCATTGCTGTTTTTTCAGCAAGGAAAAACATTTCTTATGTCCGGCATGTGGAGACTCCCCCATGACACCAACCACCTCCTCAATTAGACTGAGCTAACACCTCTCTCCCATCGGTTCGACCCGTCAAAACAGCTCGGTAGTTGGACCTTGATCATTGATGTAAAAACCGACGCAGGTGGGGCTACAACATCCTGCAAAACCCATGGCAAGGATAATTCTTCGTAAGTAAAATGCTGTCAAAGTGTGTCTCTTGTCAGAAATAAATTTTGGGCTAATTGTACCCTAATTCGAATGAATCTCTTTAAACAAAACGCGTGGTAATAAAATTAATACGCGCTCATTTTAGAAACCTTAGGCGTAGCTTTTTCTCCAGGCCTTTGCGCAGCTTAACCTAATACTGTGGATGTTAAGACCCGCATAGCTATGCAGTTGTGTATTATTTTTATTCAGCTTACAAATACGCACACTACTGGCTAATAATTTTTATCAGATAATCTTTATAATCAAGGTTAATAATTTTTTTTTTTAATAATTCGCGAAAATTAATTGTCCTGTTTCAATCATGCAATTTGAGTACTGACATATGAATATGTATGTATGGCTTTTACCTTGATAATTAAAAAATAGTTGCATCCTGAAGGTGACATCACAAACATGTACTAAATATCCATCTTCACGACTTGAATTCCAATTGAAAACAAGTAAATAAAACATCTTTTTTATCGTGAAATTACTTATTGATCGACGAGCAAGTCTTAATTTCTTATACTTTATATAATACACCACTGAAATAGTTCTCAATTATTAATATTAAATGAAAAAAGATAATTAATGTAAAAAAAAATTTATTGGCGAAAATCTGTTTTTGTTACTCAACTCTTTATCCTATACGCTTCAAATTTCTGTTTCTATTACTTCACAAACTATATATTTTTGAAGTAAATGTAGTCAAATGAGTTGATTGAACTTAGCCATAATAGTGTTAATACACTACTATAGTATTAGTTTTAATTTACTTTTAACGTAAATTCAACAGAAATCTGCAGGTAGATAAAGTCAGACGTATTAGGGATGTTTACTTGTCCAAAGCAGTGTTGGTTTTGAGAGCGATAACACATTCTTCACCACAAGATTTTAGGACTGTGCACTGAAAAAATATGCAATATTAAAACTATAACATCCGTAAACTATCTTTTTACTTACCAAAAGATCTTTGCCGTTGTCAAAGTCAGATCTTAGAGAGTTTCCAAGGTCGCCCTCTGGTACTTTTAAATCCTCACGAATTTCTCCGTTATCTGACATTAAAGTGAGAAAACCATCATCGCTTATATCAGTCAACTGATAATCCTCTCGTTTTACATGTGGTACATCCATGTTATGGGTCGAGGGGCAGATATCTTCATATCTGGTTTTGAAAAATTATTACCATAAATTTTGACAATTTTTTCTACACTTCCCACTTACTTTTTATTTGAAAATATATCAATGCCAACCATATGAACTTTAGCATGACCATGTTTTCCAGTTTTTGAGGTAGACATCTCAACTATCTTGCACGGCCGTCCTTTTAACATAACAAATCCGTTTTTGCGTAGAGCTGAGCATTGCATCGGATATGTCTGAGAGGCACCAGAATCGCCGGTCTCAAAATGATGATCATCCATTTCGGCCATTTTTCTCAGTTATTAGACTACCGCGTACCAAAAAAATATCTGTAAATTATATATTGAGAATAATAATCAATCAATCGATATTAACGTGTAGAATTGGCCATTCAACTAAATTTGTAGAAAAGTTTAAACCATATACAATATGAAAATTAAAGCCGACTCTATATTTGTATTTTATGTTTACATCTGGATATTAAAACTTAGAATTGCATATTTTTAACAAGACTTGCTGATTAATAAACTGCACGCCGAATCGCTGTGTTTGTAATACGTACATATGTACATTCATACATATATGGAGCTACTTAACCAAAATTTCAGATTATTGANACGACTCTATATTTGTATCTTATGTTTACATCTGGATATTAAAACTTAGAATTGCATATTTTTAACAAGACTTGCTGATTAATAAACTGCACGCCGGATCGCTGTGTTTGTAATACGTACATTCATACATATATGGAGCTACTTAACCAAAATTTCAGATTATTGAACTGGTAAATATGTATGTAGCGTCGCCTTATCTAGAAAATCATTTCCTTTATTAAGAGCTAAATTTTTCGGACGCTGCATTTTAAATTATGCTGATAAATCTTTCGTTCATTGACATCAAGCACTTGTAACATGGTATATGAAAAACCTAGCGTTCAACAAGAGCATCACATATTCCTTCTTCCCATTTAGTAAGGAAAATCACTATGAAAATTCACTAACTAAATTTCTTCTTGTGGCATAATTGCTCGGATATTTTTGATCCGTATTATCAACAAATTATGCATAAAATATCACAAATTTCGGAGAAGAATCCGATACTCACATGTGATTTAAATGATAGCCTTAAGCAAAGAGAAGAAATGGCACAACCCTGCTCTTGTCCACGAAACACTTGAATGAGTAATCAAGATAGCGTATCCGGTCAATACACTATGAAAAAATGGCGCAAACAATGCTTTCGAAGTCGTCAATCATATCTGTCAAGCGCCAAAAGAAACACTCATCAAAATTGCATAAGCTTACAGTCTGTTTAGAGCATACAAAATACCAATTTAAGATATACAAAATATTGAATGACTGCCTTGAAAAATAAAATAAGTTTGGGCCAAACAATTCTCCACCCTTTAAAGCAGAACAACTGGCTAAAGAAATAGCAAGCTTCTTTAAAAAATACTTAAAACAACTAGATAAAAAACACAGACATATTTGAACTAATTTGAAATTAATTCCCCAGAATTTCTCCTTTTACACTTAATTAAGAATTCGGCCTTAATTGTACAAACATAGGAAAGTTTTACCAGTATAAAGTCGAGGCGGCCAAGGCTTGAGTCGAGATATATTTTTTAGTCGCTGTCAAAAACCGAGGGGAAATGTTGAAAAATGCGGATTCTGAATATTCTTGAAACGAGTTAATTTGTTATGGCTTGTGAGCACAGGAATTATGAATATATGTGAACTAACAAACACATTTCAAAGAGTGTAATCATTAATTTAGGTTTTACTTGTGCTTGATGGGTCGTAAGATTGAAGCGGATTTCAAAGTAGCAACCTTGTCTGCAAGAACCCAGCTCCCGTCCTTTTACCTCAAGCCTTGTCGTTGGGTGTATGTGCATTTTTCATGTCCAATATTTATCTATTTTTATTCAAAAGATCCTTTGATTTTCAGATTGCTTCGTATTTACAGAACCAACAATGCCTCCAAAATTCGATCCTACTGAGATTAAATTAGGTAAATTTTGTATCTTAGTTGAGATGAATTATATCAACACCGCTTGTTTCAGTTTATTTGCGATGTGTCGGTGGCGAGGTTGGAGCCACATCTTCCCTGGCTCCTAAAATTGGTCCACTCGGTTTGGTAAGAACATTCATTGTTTACTAATTTTATTCATTTCAATAAGCTTTCTTGTTGTAGTCACCGAAAAAAGTTGGAGATGATATTGCTAAGGCCACTGGAGACTGGAAGGGACTTAAAATTACAGTATGTCTGACCATTCAAAACCGTCAAGCTGCTATATCAGTTGTTCCATCTGCAGCTTCGTTGATTATTAAGGCGCTTAAAGAACCTCCCCGTGATAGGAAGAAGCAGAAAAATAGTGAGACTTTTTGCAAAGTTTTAATTGCAATTTGTTAACTTATTTTTATTTTTTGATAGTTAAACATAGTGGAAATGTAACGTTTGATGACATCCTTTCAATTGCGAAAACAATGAGACCAAGGTCAATGGCTCGTAATCTAGAGGGCACTTGTAAAGAAATTTTGGGGACAGCGCAAAGCGTTGGTTGCACAGTTGATGGAAGGCCGCCACATGACATTATTGACGACATTAACAGTGGTTCAGTAGAAGTTCCTGCCGAATAAATAGTGTCTAGCTACCTTTCCGAATTAAGAAATAAAATTTGTTATCACCACAAAACTTGAGTTACGCAGCAAAAGGAACAGTAATTTCTCATTCAAAAATGAGAATGATCAGACAGTTTAATGAGATGGATTTTGAACGTTTTATTTAAGAAGATTGAAATTTGGAAAAATAAGAAAAGAAGTGAACAACGAGCAGAAGTGCAAAAATATGATTAAAATGGATTTTAGTGTTAGCCGCGTTATTTTGAGACTCGCCGAATGTTTCATTAGTTGAGATTACCAGAACGAAATTTTTATTTGGAAACGAAAATAGTGAAAACTAGTATCGCGGATGTATGTATGATTATGTTTGTCCAAACTAAATGCTTTCGTCAGATGGTATCATTCAAGTCTTGTAAAGGAACGATTATGATTATTTGTCGCGGTTTTAGGCAGACTCGCAAACTGACTTGTAATGGTGAGTACGACATTTAAATATATAATATTTTAAAAAGAGTTCATCGGCGGCGAACGTAGGCATTTGGTTCACTTTGCATTCGGATACACTAGCTAGAAACTTGCGAAAATTTACTACATTACTACTGAGTAACAAATTATAGCTGAAAATTTTCCGTTCCAGATTGTTTGCATTTTTTAAGATAAAAATCACACTAGTTTGTATGGCCCTATTATGTGTGGCGACTGGTATGTGGATGTGTAACCATATGTAATGCCAATATATATGCCAACTGGCTACTGTGTTTTCTCTTCGACTTTGTTATTTCTCTGTAGTTCTCTACCACTTCTCCGGCAACACAGGAAGGAGAATTCTCCGTAGAAATGGTTATAATCCCTAAGTGCGGCCGAAGGCGCCTAGGCATAAAAAAGTTGTGCCCCACTTCTCCGGCAACACATAATCCACGTAATACACATATCCTCTTACCGTGGATAACGGATGAATCGCGCAACACTGTGGTTGTGATTGCAACTCGTACAAGCCCTGTTTGTTTATATATATGGTTAAACATAATGGAGCAATATATAGTACAATACTGAAAGCCATGGCTACTAGACTAGCAACTAGACACCAGTCGCCATACATAATAGGGCCATTAAACATCGAAGTGCGAATATACATAGAGCTTCTCGTAGCAACAGCGTACAAATTCCCAAAACAGTATTGGGTAATTTTGCATAGACCCAACTGTCGTTAAACAACAGTGCCTTTTCTTATTCTAAACAACTTGGAGCTGGCTGTAACGCTAATTGGGCTCACTGCATATCGACACCTCCAAACCATACCAAAGTCACCTTAGACTTAGTCGGGCTTAGTATGGTTTGACAAGGCTAAATATGTTGATAGATCATCATAACAGATGTGTAGGAATTAGCATGACTGGGAATATTTCTCATAAAGCGCGCTTTTGTGCTTCATTCCTTACGTATTGATTTAAAGGAATTTGANGACTGGGAATATTTCTCATAAAGCGCGCTTTTGTGCTTCATTCCTTACGTATTGATTTAAAGGAATTTGATTAATATATATTTATTATAATTGAATTATATTTAGGCAGATGAAATTAAATAATTTAAACACACTCATACGAAAATATATTCCTGTTGTGATTAATTAGTTACATGCAAATATCTCATATAAATTTGGCATGAAACAGTCGAATGAATAAGAATTGTTTATTACTTCTTTTTGTTTTTGCCTAAAGTCAAGGTATGGTGTGATGCTGATATCTGGGTTTTGCGACGACTGAATTCTACAAAATCTTCTTCTAGTTTTTTTCGGGAATCTTCCAACTTTCGTTTTTCTTCAGCATGGTCACGCTTTAGTTTATCGAACTTTGCATGTAACTGAAATCATATGTAAATTTTAACATAACTTTTTTTCAAGATTATTGGTATAGATTACCTCCTTTTCACTTTCTTTAAGTTCAGCTTCTTTTTCCTTAACCCTCTGCACAAACATCTGTCTTACTTCTTCTTCTTTAGCTTGTAGCTCGGCTAAATGATTTGATCTTTTTGCTTCGAATGTTTGTTGGAATGATATCTAAAAGCGAAAAATGTTTTTTTTTTTTAACATCCAATTTTATGAATCTCAACTTACTGGTTTGTTGTCACTATCAACATCGCTGAATCCCATTTGTTCTAGACGTTTCTGCCTATATAGTTCATAATGGCGAGTATGAGTTTTTTCTCTCATATCTTCCATATTAGTTCGAATCAGCATTTCACGAAGTTTAACAAAGTCACAATGCATTTCATTCTCAACTTGAACTGTCCCCCAAGGATATTGGCGAGCGCGGATTAATTTGTTGCCTACTTTTATAAAATCAGTACTTCCTACTACAGCAAATGGAACATGTGTATTCATTGTTGTATTAGTTTCAGCAACAGTTTCATCATCGGTTGGAAATTGATATATGTGAACTCCATTATTGGAAAGCTCCTGCATGATTTTACTTTTAAATCGGTTTAGTTCTGACTTTGATATGGTATCAGCCTTTGCAATGATGGGAATAATATTAACTTTACTATCTAGTTTCTTCATGCATACAAGATCTAATGACTTAAGTCCGTGACCTGTTGGACATATGAAATATAAGCAAACATGAATGCGGCTGTCGTGGCATGAAACCAAAGAACGCTTGATCTTCAGTTCTTCCTGCAAATATGCTTCAAATTGTGCGTCGATGTAGTCTACTACAGCTTTAAATGAGTCATCCTTATTAATTTGATCACCGTAACCTACGGTATCGCAAATTGTTAGTTTAAGCCGAACATTACTCTCTTGAAGCTCATAAGTATGTGCTTTCAATTTAACGTTCGGCAATGTATGTGGACTTGGTGTAGACTCAAAGCTAGTGTTGAAGAGAGTATCCATAAGTGTGGATTTTCCCAGACCAGTCTCACCTGAAAGATATGGAATTTATTAAAAATGCTTTTCTGTGGCTTTCGAGGACTTTTACCTATACACATGACATTAAAAACGAAACCATTTTGTACGCTTTTGTTCACCAGTTGGTCCGGTAAGCTGTCAAACCCAACATGTCCAGATAATTTTAATGTTCTTAAATGTGGTTCGTTCTAATTGCCAAAAAAAAAGAAAAAAGGAGATACAAAGAAAAATTATAATTCTATCGCAGTATTTATCTATTTTATATCTGTTATTAAAACACCTTTAAATATTACATATCTATTAGTTTGCAATAATTGGTAAAGTCCGGAGGTTCGTCCTAGAATATTAAATATAATCAGGCCGGTTCTGCAATTCATTTCCGAGTGAATTTCAATCAAACTCGCTTTAAATTTAATTGGCAGGGGTTGAATAAAATATAATAGAGACGGCCTTCACTTATTCCGGGAAAAAAAAAGATACTGCGAATGGCACATTATAGTTAAGCTCCCCTCTAGGCTAAATCACAATTCTATATTTGTGCACAGTAGACGCACGCTTTCTTCATTTGTTACTCCTTTTTTTCCACCAAAATACAGTTTAGCGATCTGCCGAGCATACAAATACGGACTTTCTTTACACAAAGTAATCAAACCGACAAATGACATAAGGGCTACAAGGCAACACAATTTGGCGTATCGATTTTCTGAGTCACGGAAATTAACTGTTCTATTTATCCAAATAGAGCTCAAGACACAACTTTCTTTTATATTTATTCTTGCCCGTTAAAAAATTAGCAAATCAACCTGTATACTATATTGACTAATGGAACTAAATTGTACAACAATAATACCTTAACGAGGTCAACAGCGACAGACATCTTTCACGACTTTGTTTGCAAACTATTTTTGGTTGAAATGCAATACTTGGTAACATAAAAAACAACGCCCCTATGTAATGTTCCAATTACTGGTGGAACGATTTGACTTTGCGGAACGAAACTGTGTGTGTAAGGTTTTTGATAATTAAAAGCTAAATACGGTTTCAGACTAATGCCATGTTCTGACCGACATCGAAAACATGTTTTCGTTGATAAAACTGGTTTTCGACCTAAAATTGTGTTTTCGCCCATGTAAAATCTGTCAAACGAAAACCAGTTTTCGCTCAAAACTACTTGAAAACTCACGTTCCACTCATTCTAATCGGTGTCTTCACTAGTTTTTTTTCGATTATTTACCGAAGTGGAAGTCTTATTTTATCATCTTTAATACGCCATTTCGGATTTATTGTTAATTGGCTGGCCAAAGTAAAATAAGAATGAAAGTAAGAGGTTGCAAATGAAAATAAAATGAGGGAAAAACATTTTGGTTTGGTTTTTGCGTAGCAAAACTGTAATCAGAGGATGTTAAGAGCGAAATACACCACACAAGCGGTTTGACAAACCAAGCGAAATTTCCCTTTGCTTCAAGCCATTTGTGCTGTGTATGGGGGTGTTTGAAGGTTTGACAAACCGCCGTCAAACCTTCAAACACCCCCATACACAGCACAAATGGCTTGAAGCAAAGGGAAATTTCGCTTGGTTTGTCAAACCGCTTGTGTTGTGTATTTCGCTCTTAAGAAATGTGAACGAAAACACTAATAGGGAATTTACATGATTCAACTTTCACAGGCGATTAGTTGAACCAAAAGTTGAACGAAAGTAGGGAGCCGACCAACTTCATTGTAAGCGATTAGTTGAAAGGCTGTTTACACCAGGCGAAAAATCGCCTCATGTAAATTCCCTATAACACAATCCCAAAACTCGTTTTCAAAGTGTTTTCGTTGTCGGTCAGAACATGCTATAAGGTCGATGTTATGCAGACCAACTTCGGTTTGGAAAATTAAATAGCGGTTACTTAGTTTGCTCTGAAGTGATTACGTCAACTTCGGCACAAGGTTGCACATTGCGGCGCTTTTTTCGAAAATTAACCTGCTGATGTGCGGTATTGCTACTCTCTAGCATTCCGAATTAATACAATTACCCAACGTCTACACCTACCTACTATTTCCGCGTGCCTTTAAGAATATGGTTTATAATGCAGTGCAACCTTGTTTCAGAATTTGGAATTGGTATGGGGTGGCATTACGATTATGGAAGTTTACAGTTATTTTCTTGGAAAGAAAAATATAAGCGTCTTTCAAAAGTAGTCTTTGATTTTATCGCGTAAAAAATGGTTTGCGAAGAGTGTGAGCACACACCAACATCGTTATATAATGAAAATTTTTAATAAAAAGTCGCGCGATGAGCAAGTGCGCGGGCAAGAAAAAGTAATTGACTTACGTTTGATTGAGCATTACAATGCTTACCAGCTTTGTGAAATATAATAAGCATTAATTTATATCATATAACATAAAATTATGCCATACATGATATAATAATTAACAATTATTACTCTCCGATGACAACATGCTAACAAACGAACGATACATATTCACAATACAACNACAATCCCAAAACTCGTTTTCAAAGTGTTTTCGTTGTCGGTCAGAACATGCTATAAGGTCGATGTTATGCAGACCAACTTCGGTTTGGAAAATTAAATAGCGGTTACTTAGTTTGCTCTGAAGTGATTACGTCAACTTCGGCACAAGGTTGCACATTGCGGCGCTTTTTTCGAAAATTAACCTGCTGATGTGCGGTATTGCTACTCTCTAGCATTCCGAATTAATACAATTACCCAACGTCTACACCTACCTACTATTTCCGCGTGCCTTTAAGAATATGGTTTATAATGCAGTGCAACCTTGTTTCAGAATTTGGAATTGGTATGGGGTGGCATTACGATTATGGAAGTTTACAGTTATTTTCTTGGAAAGAAAAATATAAGCGTCTTTCAAAAGTAGTCTTTGATTTTATCGCGTAAAAAATGGTTTGCGAAGAGTGT
>NW_016157238.1:81559-108705 GCF_001687245.7 Rhagoletis zephyria
TCAACGTTGTCGTCTGGTACAGCTGAGGGGAGGCCCAGGAAGTGCGAAACTTCAATAGGGACTGTCCATAGGAACAGGGGATTTAGGGGACATGCCAAGAGGTGCCGTGAGTATGTGGCGACCCTTCGCATGCCGGGCATTGATTGGGCACATCTTCGTTGATTCTGCTCAGGTATTAGTTTAGACTGCCAGATCGAAGTTGGGCTTGTGGTGCGGGTCTCCCGAGGCATACAAAGCTCTGTCTTTTCCACGTCGGGTGGTTGGATGCCCAAAATGGCATTCACAGACCAAGAGTCTATATAACTCGAGACCGACTTCCTGTGAATGCCGTTTATGGCCTGTCGGCATGCTGTCGGACCAGAGGTTGTTTTATGAACCTCTGGACTTCGTCCGTCAATTCCTTAGCGAGGGCTCTGCTGCAATCAGGTATCTGCACGGGTGCCCGCGTCTGTGGCACCCTATTAGGAACTGCTTACAGAGCATTGTGTTGTGGTGCTTGATGGGGAGCATCTGGGTGGTGAAGGGGCGACATAAGAAGGATTCCAGTCGCGGTCCAGAGTGCTGTGTTCTGGTATGTCTGTAGCTTAGTCCACTGCGTTCTGCTGGTCCCCCGCGAATATAATTAGGACCGGCCGGCCAATTGCCATGTACATATGTTGTTGCGGCTCTTTATTGATAATTGCGGTTGTGTGCGCCGAGAAGGAGTGCAGACTGTCGAAGATATCTACAAGGATTTTCGCGTTATTTACCGTCGGAATTAGTTCGCCAACGACGTGACTACCCAACTGCAGCCTGACCTCCTTCGTCCAGATGCAAAAAAGGGTTGCCAAAGAATTTCGTAGGGGAGAGGGTTAGGCTCCTTGCAGCGAAGAAGCGAGAAAATTCGGGGAGCAAAGCGTTCCTTCCAGCACAAGTCATCAATGCCATTTCCATTCCCAGACGCCATTATCGAGCAGTCTTCAGCATAGGAGACAATTTTGACTCCCTCTGGTGGGTTTAGGGAGCTTTGATATATAGTAATCAAACAGCAGCGGGGAAAGGACACCACCATGTGGAAGGCCTTGTTTAATTTTCCTCGATTTGCTGGTCTCTATCACTGACTGACGAATGTCGCCCACTCAGATAATGCGCTGACCACCGTTTCAGTTCCTGTGGGAGAGAGGAAGCCTCAATGTCTTTTATTAGCGTGGACGGTGTCAAACGCCTTCGACAGATCCAACACTGCTAGGACTGTTCTCTCACAGGGGCGGTTTCGGTTTAGGCCAGGAGTTATCTGACTGTTTATGGCGTAAGTGCTGTTGTTGTGCTGTGTAGCAAGACTTAGGGCTGGTTTCTCCAATTCAACTCAACTTAGTTTAGCCACTTTATGGACTTAAGTCAAAAGTTAGCCTACGTTTTACACAGCTTATTCTTGACTAAGTCAATAAAATTGGCTTAACTAAGTTAAGTTGAGTTGGAGAAACCAGCCCCTAGAGTGTCTTCGCTACCGGGGAAAGGACAGTTATCGGACGATAAACTCTCCTTTGGTGGTCGGTTGGTTTCCCTGGTTCAAGCAGTGGGACAACTCATTCCATTATCCAGATATCCGGAGTGATGAGAGTGACCATAGACAGGTTTAGGACCTTGGTAAGGTCGCCTACACCCGCAGGACCCAATCTTTTTTCAGGATCAGCATGCATATTCCGTCGGGTCCTATGGCTATGAAGGCCTTCGCCTTCCCGATAGCTGCCTGAACCCGCTGGTGAAAGAAAGATACACACTAGCTGTTGGCAGTTTGTGCAGCCTTCTGGTCACTCGCGCATCGCTCCGGGTCGGAGGAAGCGTGGTAGCCGAAAGAGATTTCGGCTATGTCGTCACGCTTGGTCGGGTTGGACATAACCTTCACAAGTTGCTGAATCTCCTATTGAGATCCCTAATGCGGGGATTTCCGGGATCGACCTCACGAAGGTTGCCACGCTCATCAGCTAGAATAGCTGCATCGGCAGGAAAATTCCGTCGGGAGACGGTTTTCTCCTCGATCTTGCTCTGGATTCCGTTGCAGTTGAATTTTAAGATCTTTGTGTGCCTTGGGAGACTGATTGCAAAGTGTGCTTTTAGGGAGTTGTATTTCCTGCCGGCCCCTTGCTGTGTGTGCTGCCCTGTGGTTGTAATGGGCGGCGTCGCGGGGAAGTTTGCGACTGAGCAGCCGAGCAGGGACCCAAAGAGCAACTCGACTAATTTCGCGTGGTGCGCAGTCCGGAACTTGCCATAAAGTGGCACCAGCCAAGGCAGGAATTGCACTTGACTGATATCACGTTCCGGAATATTCTTGATCGACTCACCGAACAGATTGTAGGAGGGATTAGGAGTTGCCGGTGGCGGCGTGATGGTGGGGGTGCGGTTGTGTCCGTGTGTGTGTCTATGGTTGTGTTGTGTTGGGGTGTGGTTGAGTTGGTGTTGTATTGCTCGGGCACACTCCGGTGTGCCATGGAGGCGGTCCGGTTTGCACAGCTTGGGGCCACAATCGACGTGGTCCGCTGCCGGTGATTTCTTAGGCCCGGGCAAGTGCGAAGGTGAATCCACCTGTTGCAAGTGTTGCACATGACTAAGGAGGCCCAAGGTTTGACTCTATGCCAGCCCAGGGCATAAGAATACGGAGCAGATGTAGTCCCATGGACGATCAACGTTTGAGAGATTTCGACGACCTAAACGGGATAACCGTGTCGGCCGCTGTGGTGTAGTGGTAAGCAGTGCGCGCTTCCACTCCGCAGCAAACCCTGGGTTCAAACCCTGGTCAAAGCAACATCGCAAAAAATATAGAAACAAGTTTTTTTCTTAACAGCGGTCGTCCCTCGGCAGGCAATGGCAAACCTCCGAATGTATTTCTGCCATGAAAAACAGCTTCTCATAAAAATACAATCGCCGTTCGGAGTCGGCGTAAAACTGTAGGTCCCTCCGCTTTGTGTGACAACATCAAGGCGCACGCCACAAATCGGAGGAGAAGCTCGGCCAAANTTATTGTTATTATTATTATTATTAAACGGGATAAGATCGCCGAAACAACAGCCCTTGGTCGGGTAAAACCCAAGTCATTCCGATACGTAGAAGGTCGGATATTCTCCAAAGAAGGGATATTCCGGGAGCATAACCCATTACAAGAAATGTTTCATAAAGACGCTTGACCCCAGGACTGACGCTCGCTTGCAATCGGCGCCCACTGGTGAACAGAGGCTGCCGAGTTTAGTTGCCCGATTATCGAAGCCCAAGAAACTGCTGCATAAGTTTCTATCGGTTAATTGGATAGCACATCACAGCAGTGTTGCCAACTTTTGAGTTTCAAAAAGCACCAAAACTTGGGGAATAAAGCGTTTTACCTTACTAAGAGCACTGATTCTTTTTTTGTATCAAAGGATACTTTTTTTCATAACAGCTTTTATTTAACAAGAGTAAAAAAATAAACAATATTTAGAAGTATAAATCAATACACAAAATTTTTTCTCATGCTTACGAAGTAATACCGAATTACTGCACATTAAAACTGGTATACCCCGAGAAAGAAAATTCTAATCGCAACAAACGAAAAAATGAATGTAGATTCTTTCAAATTAAGTGCTGCCACAGCTTTAAATATTTCATATTATTTCATATTTTAATTATCTAAGGGAAATTCGAGTTCAGAAGAAGAGCACTAAAAAAGGCACTAGGCACTAAACAATTTTTTTTTTGGCGTTTTAATTTTCAAAAGGCACTAAATCTAGTGCTTAAAGCACCAATTTGGCAACTATGAATCACAGTGCCCTAGGCTTTGAAGCGTAAATTCAGATTTCTGCCTATTGGTAAAACCTAAATTTTCGTGTATAACAACAATTACATTAAAATTTTCGTGTATGGCAACCCTAATTTTACATCAGTTTGGCCAATCAAATTTAGTTTGATGTGAAAGCCGCAAAACTCTCTCTGTTGTTCTTGTAACCGCATACAAATTCCCCAAAGAGTTTTTGGGGAGTGTTGCTGGAGTAAAAGTCCGTGGCCAGATATAAATATGGGTCGTTCCGGCTACGTAGACCACGTTGAGTGTGCTGCAAAAATAATCGCATTTAGTTTGATATGCATAAACCGTGATTTTCCACTCAATGTAAAAAAATCAGTAATAGTGAATTTTTGCTCATTACCATGTAAAACAACTATAGTTGTGTTTGTTTACAACTCTGTAGTAACTTATTTTGTGAAAATTCGCTCTCGTAGAAAAAATATCCAAAAAAGTACGCGAAAGAAAATCCAGTAATTATTTGCAAGTTTCATGAAAAGCTTGTGTATTCGCAGCAAATTCCTAATGAAACAATATATTTGATAATTAAATAGGTTTATTTTGTAAATTTCAACAATAAAAACCCATAAACAGTTTCCTTATTAGTTTAAATTGCATCCAGCAACAAGCGATCAGCTGTTTTTCGTACTGACAAATTCTTATAAGTAAAAATGTATCCAGTAAAAATCCAGTAAAAACTTGCAACTTCAGCTGTCATTTTGGCTCTCTCAATTTCCCCTACTTTGCAAGTTTTTGTGTACGAAAACGCNCAGCTGATAAATTGCTTGTGTATTCGCAGCAAATTCCTAATGAAACAATATATTTGATAATTAAATAGGTTTATTTTGTAAATTTCAACAATAAAAACCCATAAACAGTTTCCTTATTAGTTTAAATTGCATCCAGCAACAAGCGATCAGCTGTTTTTCGTACTGACAAATTCTTATAAGTAAAAATGTATCCAGTAAAAATCCAGTAAAAACTTGCAACTTCAGCTGTCATTTTGGCTCTCTCAATTTCCCCTACTTTGCAAGTTTTTGTGTACGAAAACGCCAAAACATAAAAATTCGTAAAAACTTTTACTGGATTTTACTGGAAATGAGTAAACAAACACATATTTTGTCCTATTTTATGATTGTCGGCTTCTGAACCCAGTATGTGGTTGAGTGGTTAGAGGTGCATACTACCTCTCCGTATGAGCTGGGTTCGAACCCTGGACCGAGAAAAATCTAAATTANTTGCAACTTCAGCTGTCATTTTGGCTCTCTCAATTTCCCCAACTTTGCAAGTTTTTGTGTACGAAAACGCCAAAACATAAAAATTAGTAAAAACTTTTACTGGATTTTACTGGAAATGAGTAAACAAACACATATTTTGTCCTATATTATGATTGTCGGCTTCTGAACCCAGTATGTGGTTGAGTGGTTAGAGGTGCATACTACCTCTCCGTATGAGCTGGGTTCGAACCCTGGACCGAGAAAAATCTAAATTAGAACAGGTTTTTTCTAGCAGCGGTCGCCCTGCGGAAGTCAGTGGCAAACCTCCGAGTGTATTTCTGCCACGAAAAAGCTTCTCATAAAATTCATTTGCCGTTTGCAGACGATGTAGAACTGTAGGCCCCTCCATTTGTGTAACAACATCAAGAGGCACACCACAAANAATCTAAATTAGAACAGGTTTTTTCTGGCAGCGGTCGCCCTGCGGTAGTCAGTGGCAAACCTATTGTATTTCTGCCACGAAAAAGCTTCTCATAAAATTCATTTGCCGTTTGCAGACGATGTAAAACTGTAGGCCCCTCCATTTGTGTAACAACATCAAGAGGCACACCACAAATTGGAGGAGAAGCGCGGCCAAACACTTAGCAAAAGTGTAAGCCCCAAAATATTTTTATTATTATGCAAATCCATATAACGAAAGCATGAGCTGTTAGCAGAATTCAGAAGATATGTAAGATTAGCTTATGAGTCCTTTTTTTATTAAATATTTATTATTTTTTATTTCTATTACACATTATTTGATAATAAACGTCGCTTATCTTTTCATAGGTCGACATGATTATGTGGACGAAAAGTTTTGTAGCCTGGTATATATGCTTTTTGCATAGTTAAAATTTGTTTGCCGAAAAAATATGTGTATTCAATGGCACTCAATATAGAAGCTCCTATAAATAAACCTATAACACCTCCTGCTGAAACTGCAAAAAATTAATGTAATGTTTTAAAACATCCAAGTGTTATGTACATGATAAAAACATTAGAAGGTAAAATCATTGAGAGGCATTCTGACGTTTGCCAGCAATATAATTTTAAAATTCGAACTCAAGCTCACACACACATTCTCATTTTTAATCTCAAACAACAACAATTGTGAACAAATTCATTTTTTTATTATCAATTTCATAGTACTATGAATATATGAAGCATAAGATTAATAAACAAACAAATTTCATATATAATTTTAAAATGTTTGCAAATGTCAGAAAAAAAACATGGCCGGCGAATTAAGAGAATGATTTTACCTTCTAATGTTTTTATCATGGTTATGTAGATAAAAATTTCTTAACGTTAACGTCTAGGCAAATATATGTATTACATGTTTTTATGTCGAGATATGTACATACTTATGTATACTCCGTAAAATTGTTTGAAAGAATATTGCCTTGACGTAAGACGTATGTACATACCTACTAATATTTATTTTTACAAGTACTTGCCAACTAAATCCAGATATGACTGTGTTACGCTTCTTATGCAGCGAAGTGAAGGGGTATTTTGTATTTCAATCTCGACTAGTGAAAATCCTGGACGAGATAGATTTTTGATTTCATTGGAACTAGAAATAGACAAAAATAGTTGTGTACGTAGAAACCAGTTATTCTTAAATGCTCGGTACATAACAAGCATACGCGTCTCACAGTTGTCTCTAAATTGTGTTAACGCACGTTATGCCTAAATAGACGCAACATATTTGTGTTGTTTTCTCATTCCCTCTCGTTTTCCTTCGTTTCCTCTTTCTTTCATTTTCCGTGCTCAGCACCCATCTTCGAGATGTAACACCCAGTCAAAAATTAAAATTTAATTTACTCGGCGCTAGCGCGGCTCGGTGCGAAAAGTTAATTTTTTTGTGGCAAAATCTAATAAATTTCTCGAGAACGAGAGCAGATAGTAAAATAAATGTAACGGCATTTAAAAGCTTTTGAGAATTGAAGAAAAGAAATCTCAATGTCACTGGATAACAAAATTACCTTGACCTTTAAAATGACCTTCAGAATAGAAAGTTTTCAATGTTTTCCTATTTTGACCTAAAAGCAATAAAAAAAGTTTTAAACATATATGTATTTTGGTTGCTCTTGCGTCAAGAATCCATTTCCTTTTAAGTTCATGCTTCTAGGTAAAAAAAGGATATCAAACAATTTTACTTTGAAGGTCAAGATAATTCTGACTCAATCAGACCTTTGAAATGCCCTTTAAAAGTACAATTTTGGAATTTTTGACATATTTTTTAATTGTAGTTTTGATGCAGAAATACATCTATATAGTCTAGAAACATTTCATTCATTGCATACTGTTTTCAGGGCAATACAAGAAAAAAAAAATAACTTATCTCTTTTTGAAGGTTATTTTAAAGGTCAAGGTAATTTCTTATCTATCGAGACTATTTTCTCGAGTTGTCCGTTTTAGAAGCTTTAAAACTCCGCTAAATTTATTTCATTGTAAACACGGCAAATTCATATTACTTACAACAAACACATCATTTTCACATAATTGTCTTGACAATATTGTCCGGTGTAAACCCTAAGTAAGAAAAAGTAAACAAGAAAATGTCAAATTAAACTCGGAGTTTCTTAAACACCCCAATGTGAACGCTTGACAGTAGTTCATAAACTCAAAACGTTGAACTCGAGTTAATGGCTCAATGAGAACTTAATATAACAATCGATAATGGGAAAGTGATTAAGCCTAATGCAGCGTTTTTGCTGCATTTAAAATGCAACATTTAGCACTTTCGAACATATGTTTTCGAAGAGCGTTCATGCTATAGCATTTAGCAAATGTACATTTACGCGAGTTCGAAATCGTATGCTTTTGACAAACAGCCGTGTTCCAGTCGCTTATTCAGATCCGTATCTATTACGATAAATTCTCACGGAAAAGATAATGTCCAAAAATCCCTACTGAAAAGGAAAAAATAAATTCTAAACCGAAAATTCAATACAAAAACTTGAATTGTTTTAACCATAACCAAACATTTGTTTGTGTATATATTCATTTGTCGGTGCTGTCAATTATAATTTCCACACTTAATTAGGAAACAAAACAAACAGAGTTGATCACAAATTAATACAGATTTCCACGATTGAGAGAATACAAAGGTTGCACCGATCTCGGACCGCTATTCCTCTCTTAACGAATTTGACAGAATCGTTGTTTGCATGACGTCACACTGGTGCAACTTGTTTACGTTTTCCTTGCAACATTTTTTCTTCTTCTTCCATTCTTGCTCACGTTTTGGCATTTCTCTCTCGCAATTGCACCAGTGTGACGTCACACAAAAGTTATTCTCACAAATCCTCTCTGATCGGCGCAATCTTGTATTCTATCATTCTTGACAGATTTCTATCAGCATCATATCGATGTTTAATTTGCGTAACTTTTCTTTATCCAAGTAATGTAAAATAATAAATGAAATCTCGATCGGCGATCACTGAAACGCAGCTAGCGGCTGTATACTCGAAAAAGCAATGTTGCCACTTCTTCTCATTAAACCATGTTCGAATCGTGGAAATTTTGGAAGATCACAGGGTTGCTTTTAGCATTTAGATTCTAAATGCAAAAATGGAGTTGCATTTAGTTGCATTTAGGTGACGAATTTTGTATGGATAAATGTACATTTAGAGTAGCATTTAGAGCTAAATGCGCTAAATGTGCTTTTACGCGTAAGCAAAAACAGCCTATAATCCTAGTACTTCCCACTAAAATTAGTAAGATATATGAATCGTGTTCGTTTTGTTGAGCGCAAAACTTATCAAAATAATTTCGTTACGTTTCAGAGATAAATTAACGAAAAAAAACTCAATCGTTAACGTTGAAACGAAATAAATCATCAATCGTTAACATTGAAACAAAATAATGGTGCATTTACATGGTATGCATCTGGTCATAAGCCGTATGAATTTTCCTATAAAAGAAGCACCAACTCTATGAAGAAATGAATGAAAGCGATATATATTTAAAAAAAAAGATGATAACTGGATAGTATCCTTCTTCTCCTTCTGCTAATAAAGCATTGTGGAGAGAAGGCACGCTCCTGTTGCGCACTTTCGCTACAATTATAACGAGTTGTCCCTTCTTGTTATCTACGTTCTTTGGTAATACTTCTACATACAGGTGCCATATTGGCGCTTACGCAGTATGTTAGTGTTTGGCCGAGCTTCTTCTCCGGTATGTGGCGTACGTCCTGCTCTTGTCACACAAAGGGGAGGGACCTATAATTTTACGCCGACTCCGAACGGCGATTGTATTTTTAAGAGAAGCTGTTTTCATATCAGAATACACTCGGTGGTTTGCTATTACCAACAGAGGGGCGATCGCTTTTTTTGTTTGTTTATATTTTGATGTTGGTCGAAAACTGGGCTTGAATGCAGGCCTAAGGAATGATAACGTGCCCTGCTAACCACTACACCATAGCAGCCGCTACTACTTTTGCATGTGGATATTGCTAGCATATTCAAAATACATTCCCGAACATCGAAGAAGAAGCATCAACTCTATGAAAAAAAAGAAGCATCAACTCTATGAAAAAAAGGAGCAGTATACAGGCTTTCTATAATTTTGACTTATATTTTTGACAGGTCTTTTTGTAAACAACAAAAAATATATATTTTCAGTTCTTTGTCAGCTTGGAAATTATAGGCTTATTTTTACTAAAATGTGATATAAAGATCATGAAAAGTTTTTGTAATTTTTTGTTTTAGGTTTGTTATCATAATTTGCTTTGTAGTTTTATTGTTTACCATACGTGAGTGGCTTCTATTTAAAAAATTTTAGAACAACCAATGTTTTTTTTTTTTGAATTTGTTTGTTTATGGTTTTTGGTTTTTTAAATTCCTACTTCTGATATGGATGTGAAAATTTGAATGGCTGAGTTGCCGCTTTCCTCTTTTTCGGTGGATTTTTATATTAAAACAGAACCAAGCCGAGAAAAAACTCATTGATCTGTAAAGATTCACATGGGAAGATGCATGATAAAAACATTACAAGGTAAAATCATTGAGAGGCAGTCTGACGTTTGCTAGCAATAGTTGCGTTCCTTATCTCCCAGAAATAGTCAGAAAAAGTCCGAAGTAGTCAGATTTAGTCCAAAACGCGTTCCTTAACTCGAAAATGACAGCAAAAATGAGAGAGCAACACTCAGTGAGTGTGACTCTCTTCAGTCCGAAGTAGTCAGATTCAGTCAGAAGAATTTTTTCTGGCAAAATCCTGAAAAGTGTCAAACTCAACTGAATTTAATTTAATGGAAATTAAAGAATACACAAAAAGTGAGAATAATCTGAAAAGTAAAAAAAGGTAATTGAAATTGGAGGGAGGCTAAAAATAATTGATATAGTAAGTGTTTATTGTGCTTGTGCTTGTGTGAATGTGTTTTGTACGTACATTTCCATTCTTATTTGACGTTAGTTTTGTTGTTGCCATTCTTTGGACTAAAAATTTTGTTTTTTGCGTTTCTTTACTTTTCCTATTATTCTCTTTTAGTGAGCGCGTTTTGCTTACGCTCTGGCATATTGACACTTTTCAGATTTTAGTCCAAAAAGATAAGGAATGAACCTAATATAATTTTAAAATTCGAACTCAAGCTCACACACGCATTCTCATTTTTAATCTCAAACAACAATTGTGAACAATGTAATTTTTTTATTTTAAATTTTATATAATTTTAAAATGTTTGCAAACGTCAGAAAAAAATCATGGCCAACGAATTGAGATAATGATTTTACTTTCTAATGTTTTTATCATGGGAAGATGTATGAAAATCAAACTTGCTATAATTTCATATGCTTCACAGTATGTTTACAGGATTTCCGCATTATTTTTCATATGAAAAAATTTATTATATGCATCCCACTCGATACCATTGAACTCCTCATTAGAACATGTAGTCCCTCTATTTTAGCATATCAACTGGTCATATGGCTTTATACCATGTAAATGCACCATAAATCAACGAAAAGTTGTTGTTGTATGTCATTGCGGCCCACTGTTAACGCCTATCACCTATCTGCCCGGCGGGCGACTGCCCGGCGTATTCGCTTATACATACACGCTCTGCTTGGGAAGCCAGCGAAAGCTTCAAGCTCGGAACACTTTGACGACAGCAAGCGACAAGCAGCATATGTCAAATTTTAAATACACACGTTCTTACGGACACAATTATTTTGACGACAGCACGACATCTTGGCTGCAGGACTGCAATTGTCGACGTCGCCAAATTAAATCTATTTCTAATTTTGCCGGCGACAATGAGTAGATGTAGTGCTGCAAAATTAAATTGTCGCAAAATTAATCACATATTCTTGATTGTTCATGTTTTTCTTATTTACTTAAATAAAAATACACAATTTGTGAAATAAATATACCAAAATGTAAAACTTTAAAATCAGCTATTTGCTATGTCGCTGAGGTCTTCAAAATGTTTAAGAAGCTGGCTTCAAGGCGACATTTGTCGACAAAATGATGTCGCTGTCGTTACGTCGTGAATCGTCAAAGTGTTCCGAGCTTCATTGAACCGCATGACTTGCAGAGCTGTAAAACTGTGAAATCATATGAAATTAAAAATCATCAATTTTATGTTATTATGTTTTCATTGAATTTTTCCTTGTTGGGGAATGTGGCTTATAATTTTCCAATTCTACATTCACTCAAAGTAGATACGATTGCACACATTAACATATTCAAAGAAAGATTGAAAAAACTGAATGACGAAACATTAACTTTTAACACTGAATAAGCATTCAGATGAATGCAGCTTTTGCTATGTGTGCACACATTCATTCAGTACCAATCAATCGATATAAATATTCTAAATACACAAAACCCACTGAAAAATACGCAAGGTTGAATTTTATTGAACAGATTTCAAAATTTCAACACGAAAAATAGTTTATTGAGCGTTATCATTAATTTGTTTCACTTAAATTTGTACAAATATTTATAATAAATGAAGATATTAATTAGAGAAATATTTTTCTGGCAAGAATGTCATTATGAAAAATGTTAATTATTAACGATTTTTACATCTCTGTTTCGAAAATTGTCAGCTTTCTAAATAAGTATTACCAATGTACCAATAAAAGGTATGTGCAGAAATTATTACATATGTACATACCTATATATCTACGTTAAAATAAGTAAACAAATTTAAGCGCTTCTACTTCTAACTTTAGATATATACATTTTATTATTTACTTATAAAAATTCTTAATACAAGTTTCTTCGTACTTTTTTCTTCGCTATTGGGTCAAGCATTTAATAAAGATTCTAAAACCTGATTTGTGGGTTTGTGGTGGTTTCTACCATTTACAATAAGTTGCAAATTATCAACTTTTCTCAAAAAAAGATTTAACAAATCTGTGTGCAAACCCCTTTTTATTTTAGTGTGGTAAAATCGAAAAAAAAATGTGGTAGATTTTCCAATTCATATTTTATTGGGTATACATATCGCACACCGTCGTCAAAAGAAGCACAACTCAAAAATTAAATCGGGAAATATAATTGCTAGTGGATCGTACAGATTCCACGCAATTGGTGCAAAAACAAGTATAACATTAGTTTTCTAGTTAGAGAATATAATCATGAAGAAAAGAATATTTTATTTGTATGCAAAAAAATCGACCAAATTATTTTCCCATTGCATAATACTTTAGCAAATATAAATAGGCGTATTTTTGAAATATTAGAAAGTTAAGGCACAGATATATTTAAAGCAAAATTTATGATGTACCTTTTTAAAAATCTATTGATTAATTTTTATATTTCGAATTACAATTGAGTTGAAATTCTAGAGTTATGTGAAAATTGTAAACAAATGTTCTGTCTAAAAATGTGGTAGATTTTAAGCCTTGTGTGGTAGATGTGGTAGACACCCAAATTTAAAAAAAAAATACGTGGTTGATCTACCACACATGTGGTAGCAGCTTGCACACTGTTCTAAACGTATGTTTTGAGCATATTGATGTTTAAAGCTAGCAATATATCCCATGTCCATTTTTCCAAAACTATAATAATAAACATGGCAGTTCTTTAGCACTTTGGTTCCTGTAATTAAGGAAATATTGTAGTTTTGGCATTTTTCGAAATTACCATTTTATGAGAGGGACCAGGTTATTGTTCGACTTTTGTATTTTCAATACCCTGCTGCCCTAGATAAAAAAAACCCTCGTACAGAATTTGGTTGAGATATCTCAACTTTTGCTAGAGTTATCGTGTACGCAAATAAACGGACATGGACTAATCATCTTCTCTTTTTATTCTGAGCATTTTTATGTATATATACATACATAAGTAGTACATACGAACATAAATGTATGTATCCATATCGATTAATTTTGGTTGTTCCAAATATACGTTATTTGAAAAAAAGTTATGGTACCCTCTTGCAGAACTGCGTTGTAAATATGTTTAGGAAACATTTAAATTAATAGTTAATTAAAAAAGTTGCTCAAAGTAATGGAACTCCTCAACCCCTTTAAAAAAAACAGGAACCCTTCTGAAATTTTGTTTTGAAAGTTTTCATATTTGAAAACTGAAAAAAATCACAGTATACAGCAAACCAGCCATTGACAATATGCTTATTTGAAAACTAATACATGAAATGTTGTGAATATATAGGATTTTTTCGTCATTAACCCATAGGCAACAACTGGTGCAAAAGTACCTACAAATGTTTGTTGATATATTTGAAATGTAAATTTGAACAGCAAAATTCGTAAAACAAATTATAATAAAACAAAAATATTGTTAATTACTACGTGGGAGGTGGGCGTGGTTATTGGCAGATTTCGACAAAATTTAATACTAACCTAAATTATACCAAAGGCAACTTCGACACCGACTTTCGTTAAAATAACTAAATTTTGTTGGAGTTAGCGCGTTTACAAACAGAGAGGGCTGAACTAGTTCATCTCGTCATTCTGAATATATGTGTATATACGTACATACATTTTATACGGTTAACAAACGCGCTCGCTTATCTGCATAAACCGTCTTTACTTGCATTAATTCATGCATTATCCTCTTTCAAATGTGAATAATCGGCTGAACAAATACACACAAATTACGTGCATTTGAAAATTGGAGAGTTGTATCATAAGCTAAGTAATACTTCTTTTACCGCCTAATCGATGGGACCATTTTACAAAGTCAGCCCACCATTATTCACTCAAAGTTGTGTTCAGAACACGGTTTGACTTATGTAGGAACTGCATCCGGTCATAATTGTTAACGCTTCACGCTTCATATGCTTGGAATTTCGTGTTTCTCGTTATTTTATTTTATGTGACTTTAAAATTTTTTTCACTATAAGAAAATATTTAAATTGGATTCCATTTGGGTTAACGAAAACGACAACTGTGAAAAAATATCAACCAATACATTCAAACAAAATTTCAAATGAGCATGTTTACATTTTTTGTTTTGGCTACCTGGATCACTGTATACTGTGAAAAAAATATTTAGTACAAAAATAATTGTGATAAATCAATTTTGTATATTCTTCTGCGAAAAAATGTCTACAATCGATGATGTATATGTATACATATCAAGATGTGTCTGTTTTGCTCTACGGTTGCGATAAGTTGCTTTGGAATAAATAATATTGCACGAGTCATTGGCTTTGGGTTAGTGGCAGAAAACTTCAATACATAAGTACATATACTTTGAAATAAAATATTTGTTTTTGTTTCAATTCCAGATATGTTCAAACTTTAAAGTATAAAATATATCAACCCTGGGAACAAATTATTGGTACTGAATGGTAAAAAAAAGTGTGCATTCATTCTAAATATACAATCATGTGTGAGTGCGAATGCTGCTGAACATTCACATTCTATACTGAATGGCAATCTAGCATTCAATAACAAAACACAGTTTGTTTGTTTTCAAATATTTTAAGCCACTCAGGAGTGACGTTTTTATTTATACAAACCAACAATCAACATTTTGAAAGGAATGCCGAGTGAATGCAGACTATGTTGATTCAATCATTTTACAGCTCTGATGACTTGTTCTCACGCACACAGTGATATCAATTGCCGCACACTACAGAAATGATCAGCCGAAGCTGCCCACCTCTGACCTAAATGCATGCTACAGCTTCAGCATTAACTATTAAATTTATTTTCGTTAAAAACCAAAATAGAATTATTTTGGTAATTGCCTAAGAGGCATTCCAATCTATTTCAATGAAGATTATGATTATTTTTTTTCGATTTTGACATGAACTGAGTATAATGTAGAAATACCTCTAAGATACGCAAAACGCGGAAAATGTAAAAAAATAAAATTTGTAAAAGTTATACAACATCCGAAATATAGGTGTCTCAGCGGAAGCCATTGTTTATCACATCATAGCTCTATAAATATTGGTTGTATAAAAACAATCAATTAGTACTTTTTTATTGACAAAGTGCCAGAGTATTATAAAAAAATTTTGGTTGTTGTATAACTTTTGAAAATAAAAAAGTTGTTATTTTTTGCGTTTACAAATACTTAGGACTACAGAGACATATCCAAAAATCGAGCAAAAGTAGTGTTTGACCAATTTTTTTGGTAAACACAAAAATTAACGTTGCAATGCATCCATGCTTTCTTTATAAAACGTGATTTCTTGCTTCTTAGGTTGCAGTGGCTGCCAGGCCAAGAGGGCGCCAGCACACCTAGGCCCAGTCAGGGCCCTTTGTTAATTCTTGCATCTTGATACGAATAAATATTTTTGCCATGAAGCGATTAAACTGTCAATTTCTAAAAATTACATTTGTTTAGATAAATATATGTTAGTAACAAAGTTATTACCTTTTTTAATTAACTACGTATATCGTATGATTTTCTTTAATAATTTGCAGAAATTTGTGATTAATTTCAAGTATTTTCAAATTTTTTTTTAGTTTCCCAACATGAATTAAAAAATTAAAGCTTCTTTAAAAAATTGCCGATGATGGTTCGATGCGAAATGTTCATAAAAAAAAGTTACTTGAAATCGGCTCTCAAAATCAATCTATCTGCGGCCATTTTTTTGCCCCACTGTGCACCGCGTATTGTAGGATGTTTCATACAAATTGTATGAACCTTTTGGACAGTTCTTTGACGCTTAACGCACCAATTTAGGACGGATTTGAAAAGGAAATATATATGAAGAAGCTCAGCCATGTTTTTTTGTTTTCAAATTCATTTTGCGTATGCCTAAGGCATGCCAGCTTTTTATGTGCCGAGCCCTTTAGTATTTGTAAAGGTAATAATTGTTTACTCTTTATCGTCGAATACTTAATATAAAATATTCTTACCCAACGAATTGAAGTTTCAGCTCCGAGCATGATGGGTAACATAGATATTTTTCTCTGGCGATTTCCTTGGCCTTCGAAGTGATATCCGCTTTTTTATATTTAATAATCAATATTATACTGTATTAGTTTAAATACATATGTATATTTATTGGCAATACAGTAATATAGTATTTACATATGTGTATGGGTAAATCTAAAAAACAGGTAACCTTTGTGTTATTTAGCTATTTCGGAGATGGCCACATCTCCTCATCAGACTTCTTTTTTCTAGACTTCAGCAGGGATCGAACCTGCGTAATCGATGTGCAAAGTCAGAAGCGTTAACCACTGAGCTATGTACACCCCGTAAACTTTTGTTGCTAATCCATTTCCTTATTCAACCTACTACTATCAAGACTTTGTTGCTTTTTAAATTTTTCCTAATAAACAATCGTGGTACAAAGCTCAGTAAAAATATTATAGGCAAGTGAATTTTTTATATACATATACTAGTCCTTATAAAATTACATATACTTGTAAAATCCTTCAAAAAATTTGTCTTTAGAAGTGTATAAAAACCCTGATTTACTACTTTTAATGATGCTCCTTCTTTTAGTCGGAATATTTCGAGCGTGGTAGCATAGCAGCTTTTTTTCGACAAAGGTTCTGATAGTTGCTCTTACTTAACTGGAGCCTTCTAAATTCAAGTTTTACCCTATTGTCTCCACTTTTCGAGATAGCGGTACTTAAAACTTTGCTTAAATTTTAACTANGCATAGCAGCTTTTTTTCGACAAAGGTTCTGATAGTTGCTCTTACTTAACTGGAGCCTTCTAAATTCAAGTTTTACCCTATTGTCTCCACTTTTCGAGATAGCGGTACTTAAAACTTTGCTTAAATTTTAACTATTTTATAAAAAAATCCTTGAGTTTTGAAGATATCTTACTAAAATTTTGCACATAACCGTTTTTTTAAATTACTGTTGCTAGACGTACTGATTTTATCAGTACAGTACTGATTTTTCAACTTTTGTATTGATTTTATTCATTTTCAATCAGTACGCTAATGTCCTGATTTTTCAAAATTTGTACTGATTTGTACCGAGTTTTCAATTCAAACAAAATACTTTTAGATTTTCTTAAGGTTTTTACACCCTACTGTAAAAAGTAAGAAGACAATAATTTAATTATTGTTGGCATGTTTCAGATAATGTTTCATATGCCCAAGAAATTAATACAACAAAAAGTTCAATCGTTTTATAGGCATGTCCCCGGGTCGTTACGTACCAGTTGCGATAATATGATGGAGCTTAAATTATTTAAAAGGAAGGCTGACTTTTTTGTCGAGTGTTGCTAGTCATCTCGAAAATAACTTTCAGTTTAATAACAACAAATTTGAATATTCGAATCGCTTTTGCCTATAGCTTACAACTCTTTTTTTCACAATTTACGGACACTGTAAAGAGTTTTACATAAAATACATATAGTTAGATATTATTTTTAGCGAATTTTTAGTCTTTAAAAGTTGTGAAAAAATTATATTAAGCCATGAGGAATTATATATGAAGTCCTTAAATACTGGTACTTTTCCACAGTTTGACAAACTATGTAATTTTCTTTTTTTTTTTAGAGGATCTTAAGCATAAAGTTGTTTGCTGGCGCAAAGAGAAACCGGCTTCTAATTAAAGTTATTTTAAGTGAACTTCATATTAAAAGTAATTTTTAAATGAAATGTATACAATTCTTCGACTATTTAAACACTGAAGATGGAAATGATCTCATTATTGCTATTCAAAAATGTCAAAAAAATAAACAAATTTATTGGCTTCTGTGTAAAATGATGTGTACACTAGGGTGGTCCAAAAACAGCAAAGCCGGAATTGTAATGCTCTCACCCCTAGGATTGCTCTATATCGAAAAAAATTATACCCCTATTTTTGATTTTGAAATCAAAAAATATTTAGAGGTCGCTCAAAGTTTTCCAGGTATTTTTATATGGGAAAAATAAAATTTTTCGTAGAAATGGTATAGAGTTCTTGAAAATCAACATTTTTCGATCGGAAAACCCCGGCTTTCTTCAGGATACTTTCAATAACCATTATTATTTAACCATTTTTTTTAATACTAACGATTTTTTATTTGTCGCCCCATAGCATTTTTCGGGGCTTTTGTGGGTTTTTGGCGGACCTATAAATTATAGTTGCGATGAAAAAATGGTTGAATAAACAATTGGGTATCATTATTGGGAATCTCCTGCAAATAAGCAGAGGTTTCTGGTAGAAAAATATTGATTTTTAACTATTCTACACCATTTCTTCGAAAATTTGTTTTTCTCTAAATATTTTTTTATTTCAAAATAAAAAAATAAGGGCATACTTTTTTCGGTATTGAACTATCCTAGGGGTGAGAGCATAAAAATTCCGAGTCTAGTTTTTCACATGCATTTTTGGACCACCCTAGAGTACACTCTTTGTTAAAATGAATAACACTTTTTTTATGAACTATATTTTATTTATATACCAAAATATTGTTAGTAACAAGTACTCTGGCGGTTTATAGTATTATCTGTTACTTTTATTCATAATTTTGCTTTGAACAAAAATGTACTGAAAAGTACTGATTTTTTTTAGCATGAAAAAGTCTAACGTACTGATTTCGCGTATAAAAAATCTGGCAACCCTATTTAATATTACCTTAACTATTCCATAAAATCATCGAAATCGGTTCACTAAAACATCTAGCTCCCATACAACTGATTGATCAGAGACGTTGTTTTGCGCTATAACTCCTCCAATTAAACAGATAAAAATTTAGTATAGATTCAATTTAACATATAGCACGCATACAATTTGTTATTCAGATATGAAGTTACAGTTATTATAGTTAGTTATAGCGCAAAAACACATATCTGAGTAATCAGTTGTATTGGACCTATATGTTAATGTGAACCTTTTTGATAATTTTAAGAAATAATTAAGGTAATATTAAAAAACCGTTATGTGCAAAATTTTAGTAAAATAACTTCAAAACTGAGGGAGTTATTTATATAATAATTTAAATTCAATTAAATTTTCAAGTACCGTTATCTCGAAACGTTATCAATCATCGCGAAAAACACCAAAATGTTTCCAAATAAGATGCCATTATTTCATATATGGCAAAAAATTTTAACATCTGACTGTGAAAACAGTTCAACTTTAATTACGTACCTTTAGATACACATGCCATGCCATGAAAATCGCAGAAATAATTGGAATCTGAAAACAAAAAAAATAAAATAAATATAAGTTCTGTTTGTCGAAAAGTCCAGCAGTAATTATCATAGCTACATATTTTTTTATTTTTAGTTATAGATGCAGTTATACATTTTGTAATAAGGTCTTTCGATTAGTGTTANTAAAATAAATATAAGTTCTGTTTGTCGAAAAGTCCAGCAGTAATTATCATAGCTACATATTTTTTTATTTTTGGTTATAGATGCAGTTATACATTTTGTAATAAGGTCTTTCGATTAGTGTTAACTGTTTTTAGATATCTCCTTTAGTTTATATTAAACTAATCAATATTTAAAAATGGCGTTCTCCATTTTTGGATATCTCCATTAGTTTCGGAGATATTGAGTATAAAGTGTCGTTAATTTAGTAGAAATTTCGATCACATTTTGTCGTATTTCACACAATGTGACTGCCAAATTGTGGACAAATGACGCTTACGACAAAATTTTGCTAAATAAAATCTTTCATAAACTCAAAACTAATTAACACTAAACATCAAAAATTAAATAATTTAAGAATTTAGCGAACTAGTAATATTTTCAGAGACTTTGGAGAAATTCTATCCTCGCGTTTTTGAGAAATTGCATTCCAAACTTCAATCGCGATTTCCCACAACCTGCCGAAATTAACATACGACAATCTTTTACCCAGGCGACGATATGTATGTATTCTTTCAAATAGAGAAATTTGCAAGATTCACTGCCAGCTGATGTCCACATAATAATTTTTTATGGAACTTTTAAAATTCTTTTGGGTGGACAAAAAGCCCATCCTATTTATGTTTACATCAGCGATGAGCAGAGAGAGCTTTTACTCAGCACGCGCCTATACAAAATGTATAGAAAGCTTAAAAGAGCTTTGTTCGCGAGCAAGGCAGCGCCCATCACCGGTTTACAGGCACATATATTTGCAGTTGTTATAGCGTTGTTTAATATACGTTTCAGTTTATTTGAACGGGTTTGCTAAATTCACTTATTACTACGTTTATACGCACAGAATAATCGACTTAATTGAAAGCGCATTGACACCGTACACATTTCGCCCTAGTGTTCATACTTACGGCTTTATATCGGCATCAAAGTAACCGTCTTCAAAAGCAAACAAAATTAGCTGTTTTCATTTGACATTTTATGAGTTAACAAAGTGGAAAGTGATAAAAACTAGTTTTATTCGGCATTATAAAATCNCTGTCTGGAGAAATAAACTACCGATTTGAAATGGAGTGTGAGCCAAAACACTTAGCTCTTTCAAAGCGAATTGAAATTCAGTTTATACATATGTTTTGAATCGCGGCGAAATGAATTAAAGCGACTTATGCATGCGTATAAACGTAGTGTATGGTTACGACTGCACTCCGATTGTGAATAAAGCTTTTGCAGCCGAGTACTTTTTAAATCAGCGATGGGCAGAGAGAGCTTTTACTTAGAACGCGCCTATACAAAATGTATAAAAAGCTTAAAAGAGCTTTACAATCCTGGTTGGTACAAGTTCAGCCCGAATATCAGTTAGATAAGCAACGTGTCATTTTATATATTAATACGCAAACATGATTTTTGTCGTACACTTTTGAGGTACTTAATCTTCATTGATTTAAATGAAACTTATATCAAATGAAAGATGAGTTGGTGTAGATGTGCCGAATTTAGTTATTAACCCTCTAAGAGCTACTTTGAGCAAAATACTAAAAAAAATATATTTACAGCCCTGATTGGTACAAGTTCAACCCGAATATCAGTTAGAGAAACAGCCTGCCATCTTATATGTATATTACTAGCAGACCCAGCGAACTTCGTCCCGCCCAAAATTATTATTTTTTTATTGAAACCTTTTCGGTCTAACGTTTTCACCAACAATTCACGTTTACGATTTTCATTGGCACATTCATCTGCTAAGATTATGGTTTGGTAGTCAAGTGTCATGTCCGTGAAGAAGTTCTTGAAATTCTCGACTTGTGCAGCATTTCATATTACGGTTAATCGCAAAACGAAATAAATTTGAAGAACTTTTTCCACTTCACTCCCTGGCGGCAACTTTAATGCGGTTTTATAGTGAATCAGTCCTAGAAGCTTTATAGTATAGTTATTGGAAATTTCAAAATGGCAGCGTATCATTGTTCTACAGAAATGTAATATACATATACATACTTATTTCAGACGCAATACCGTAAAAGTTTAAACGCATAATAATATTGGAAAATCACATCCATTGGGACAATCGTTACACAGGAGAGTTCGATATACTCAATGGTGCAACAGGTCGATTTATTCTGACATTCACGGCACCTTTTCTCACTTGGCGATTTTTAGTAATAACTCGACTCCATCGCCACCTGGCCGCACTTTTCTGCAATAGTATTGCTCTTACCTTTACCAATACATATTTTAAATATTAGCCAAATCAGAGCATAGCTAAGATTTTTAGTTATAACTCAACTACAGCGCCAACTGACGGGTTAAATTGTGAAACTAAACCATCCAGAGACCCACTCGAGCGCACAAAAAAAGTTTAGTCAAAATCCGGACACCCATTTAGGAGGATGTTAATCACAAACACACCTACAAAAGAATTATAAATACATTCAAAGATAGCTAAAAGTCGGTACGTTTTCTTTTTCCAATAGCACCAATTTTTCTCCAGGAGTATGCGATTGATTTCATATACCTCAATACCAAGGTCCAGTACTCTACCAGAGATGTGCAGTATGAAAAATTCGGTTTGCACGGGAGGTGCCACGCCTCCTTTTCAAATAACCCCAATTTTTCTGTATGACATCTCCGTACCAATTTTAATATTCTATCATGAATACTTCCAGAGATATGCAGTATGAAAAATTCGGTTTGTATGGGAGATGCCACGCCCCCTTTTCCAATAGCTCCAATTTTTATAGAAGAGTATGCGATTGATTTTATGTATCTCCACACCAAGTTCCAGCGCTCTACCATGATTATTTCCATAGATATGCAGTGTGAAAAATTCGCTTTGTAAGGGTGTGACACCTCTCTTTATATATCGAAATTCTATTTAGCCTGTAACCATCATTGGGACGTATGAGGCAGGTCTCCGAAACAAATTGGTTCAGCCGTTCTCGAGCTTTGCGAACACAAACAAAAACGGCTTTCAAAATATATATTAGTATAGATTAGGCAATCGAATTCCCATACAAATCTAATTCTCCCTTCTGTTCCAATGAACTATAAAACTATTTAGCCGAAGGTATATAACCCCACCTAACAATATTAGTGGCCTAGACGAACAAGAGGTGCTGATGGACCTTAAAAACGTCACAAGCAAATTAAAAAAGTGTATGAAATAAGTGATATGGTCGAATTTCGAACACTGGGCGATACTAGTTCGATTAAATTGACAACTCATACTTATAAAAGTTCAACTGAGAGGCGTATATTAAAATCGGGGTAAGGGAAATTATTAACATTTTACCATATCGAGCCCTAACCGTAGAAATATCCCTAGATCTAGATCTAGATGTATTTCTGAATCAAAACGTAAATGTTGAAAAAAATTTCGCTTACGTTATTTTGGCGGTTAGGGCTCGATATTATAAGAAACCGAATATAGTTCTGGTCAAAATAAAAGCACCACAACATTTTTAGCAGTTTTGACTTTTTTGTTTGTTTAGTGTCTACTAATTATTTGTAAAAGTTGTACAAAGCATAAAGAACTAACATATCATTAAAATTTCAAGCTTTTAATTCGATTTTTTCGAAATTTTGTGTAAGCAGTTTTATAGCTTATTTAATTTTACTAAAACTCAGTGTAAGCTTATAGTTGCTAAAAATTCCAATGACTTAAAATTTTGTTTGCCGAATAAAAAGTTTTTTAAGCCGCTCAGCCGCTCGACGCTTTGCCGCTAATTGCATGGCCTCGGTCTTAACCAGAAGTAATAATTTTGAAGAGGGTTGCCAACTATTTAAAAACTTATATCTATATCCCTATATATATACAACTAAGTTGCGTAAAACGTATAACCCCAGATTATCCCATTTAAATAGACCCCCGATAGGTGGCGCTGGGATCAATTTATTATTAAAAATCGTATTTATAGTCCGATTTCGGTCATATTTTGTATATGTATTGGTAAGAGGAGGGAAAACTTCTCTGCGAGTAACTTTTCAGCTAGGTAGCGCTGGAGTCGAGTTATCTATACTAATATATATTTTGAAAGACGTTTTTTCTGTTCGCAGAGCTCGATAACGGCTGTACCGACTTTTTTGAAATTTTGAACACCTATTGCAGAATTTCAAAGGACGGAAGTTAAAAACTTGAACATAGTATGGAGACTATTGAAAGTGTGGCGTTGTGTGTGCTTGGAGCTGGAGTCGAGTTATTACTCAAAATTTTATGCATGATCCGAATTGCCTTATATTCGAAACATGTATTGGTATCGTAAAGGAAAATGCCGTGAAAAAATGTACCCGCCAAGTGGTTCAGGAGTCGAGTTATTGCTAAAAATTCGTATTTATGATGCGATTTGGCTCATATTCAGGATATGTATTGGTAATGGTAAGGGTAACACTTTTACAAAAAGGAGCCGCCAGGTGGTGCTGGAGTCAATGTCCGATTACGTCGACCTGCTGCACCACTGAGTTTGTCAAATGTGGTGTTTTCCGACTGGCACAATAGATATGATTTACCAACATTACTCTGCGTTAAGGCTTCATTCGGAGACACTAGGATTGTGTTGTCCAGGGGTCAATCTCAAATGACCTCCGTTAAGTCAACCACCAGAGCTATTGCGCTCCTTGATAAGGCATTTAAGGTATTTCGTCAGAAATAAGTCTATGTATATTGGATTTCTGTGGAACAACGATTCTCAGCCGTTTTGAAATTGCCGCGAGCTATACTATACAGTTTCAAGGAGAGATTCACCATCGAACCGGATCATTGTCGCCGTCGCTGTACGATTAAACGCCAGATCATTGAGAGAAATTCCAAGAACTTCTTCGCGGACATTACACTTTCGTAGGGTTTTAAGACTGCCTTGGAAGTATGCCTTCCGATCACCAAACCATAATATTAGCATATAAATCGTGACCGTAAATTGTTGATGAAAATCTTTGACCAAAATGTTTCCATACAAAAATTATATTTGGGCGGGACGAAGTTCGCCGGATCTGCTAGTATTTCTTTATTTTTTTAGTAAATCGCCCAATTTAATAATTTTTTAAATTTAAGGAGCTTTTTTATTCAAACTACTGTCGACAAAAATGCAACTACCCTGGTTTCAGGTTCTTGCCGCTCCAAGAGAACTATCACTTTGTGCTCTCAATTTTCTCTTGCTTGCAAAGTTTTTGGTCGGAAATATGTATGTATATTGGGTAAAAGTTCCCTAATATGTACCTATGACAGACTCCTTGTGACAATAGGAGTGTTCTCGTATGGTACATTATCCAAAACGATTGCAAACTTACCACTTCTTGCGTTCTCATACCCGAAAAATTGCAAACTAAAGGAAATTAAGAGAGAAAAATAACATTCCATTTTAGAGGGGAGCAGCAAATTTCTGATGGATTGACATGCGAAAACTTGCAAGTACGAAAATTAGCTGATAACAAACATATGTATGTACATAAAGGTGAAAACGTGCCAAGCCCACTTCTTTTCATAATTTAGTTTTTAATGCAAAATGACAGGTAATGCGAAACTATATCGATTTTACGTCTCTCTTGAACAATTTCAAAATATGCACTTACATTTTCCAGTTTACAGGCTAACCTAATATTCACCCACGCCGCCAATTTATTGTCAAAAATTTCTCATGCACATGCAACTTGTATGAGATCAACCGAAATTGAACGGCGTGCGTATGAAGCTAACTCAATTTCCAATTTTTGTTCTGCGTGACATTTTGATTTGACGTTTCGCTCAATGAAATCAAATGCAAACGCATGCAAGTCAATTTCGGGTGACGCAAAAAAACAAATTCGACGGCATGCGTACCAAAACGCAAGCCGCGAATATTAGGTTAGCCTGTTAGGTAACGAAAAAAGGGAAAATATGTGCTTTGGGAATTATATATTGAAAATTGCATAATTGATGTTATGTTATGAAGCGCAGGTTTTGTTGAGTTTTTAAAATAAATTGACTATTACTCTCCAGTGGGTTGGTACTTACACTTTTTTGGAGCCGTGAATAATGTGCAATTACAAAGTTTTAATTCTAAAAGAATCCTAAGATCAGTCATGCAGGATGAGAAACTGTAAGGTAAAATGTCAATATTTTCAATCCATACGTCTAATATTATTTCCCACCTGTATTGATAAGACGAACCGTAAATTGCTTCACGTGGATACTTGCATTTCCTTTTTTTAAAGTTTTCATCTCCAACTTCTTCGCTATTCTCCATTTGCTCTATATTATAAGTGTATCTGATATGATCTTGTCCTATAGTGTGTGAAAGCAATCCAAAGTATGGTATGTCCTCATTGCTATGCACATACATCTGCAAAAGTTTAATCCATTTGTTCTCTTTGAAATGGGTTTTATCTTTACAGATAATAACTGAAACTATAAGCATTCGAGCGAGTAATTAATAATAATAATAGATTGGCGCTTAGACATATGTTAGTGTTTGGCCGAGCTTCTCCTCCGATTTGTGGCCTGCGCCTTGATGCTGTCACACAAAGCGGAGGGACCTACAGTTTTACGCCGACTCCGAACGACGATTGTATTTATGTATATTTGTCAAAATGTGGTGTTTTTGGCGCTTCACACATTTGCTAAGTACTTGGACGAGCTTCTCCTCCGGTGCGTACTACCACTAAGGCCCAGATTCCATTCTTCATCAGAGCAACAACCACAACGTTGTTTTTTTATAGCGGTTGCCCTTCCGCAGGTAATGCGGAATCTCCGAGTGTATTTCTCGTTCTCATAAAACAACTCAGTGCGTGTAGTCCCTACGCGCGGAAGAAGTGAAACTTAATAGAGGAAATGCCAGAAAGAAAGAAACGTGCAGTATACATACACATGTACACATTTTCTAATGTACAAAAAATACATTTATTTATTTTTTTTTAAGTACCTTTAATTTTTTTTATTTTTTATAACCAACTGCAAAGTTTAATTATTATTTGTGCCTGAGAAAGCATCCTTATCTACAATATTAACTAGTAGATTGTGGTAACTAAAGTAAGATATGAAATGTTTTATTTCAATATTATTAATATTTCTGGAAGAAACCGCATCAATGGTAGCCGCTTCTTTGGTAGTTCGATTATCTCTACCATTAACCATTTCCAGTGAAATTCTTTCTTTAAAAAACTTTTTCTGTTCATCAGCTTTGGCAAGCGAAAAGTTGACGTTGAAATATCCTGCGAGGATTACAGGTCGAATATAACAGTCTATCTTTATCTTCATCATTATCATCTCCTTCTTCATCTTCACCTTCATCTCGATCTTCATCTCCACCTTCATCTTCTTCATTTTCATCTTTATCTTCTTCTTCATCTTCATCTTCATCTTCATCTTCATCTTCATCTTCATCTTCATCTTCATCTTCATCTTCATCTTCATCTTCATCTTCATCTTCATCTTCAT
>NW_016157238.1:109185-154474 GCF_001687245.7 Rhagoletis zephyria
TCATCTTCATCTTCATCTTCATCTTCATCTTCATCTTTATTTTTATCTTTATCTTTATCTTTATCTTTATCTTTATCTTCATCTTCATCTTCATCTTCATTTCATCTTCATCTTCATCTTCATCTTCATCTTGAACTTGATCTTGATCTTGATCTTGATCTTGATCTTGATCTTGATCTTGATCTTGATCTTCATCTTCATCTTTATTCAAAACCATTTCCTTTGAAACCCATATTGGGATACTTTATTTATTTTAATAAATAATTTGAATTTGATTTTCTTATATATGGCAACCCTTTAAAAAACTAAAATCATATTACACATCTAGAGGTCAAGCCCTTTTCATTTGACACTTCATCTTTTAAAATCGAATGAACGATACAGATTTTATGACTTGGTGTTAAATATTTAACGCAACCATCTCCGAACTCGTGTAAGAAATTTCACTTCAAAAATGCGGCGTAAAACTGTGTGCAACATCAATACGCACAAAACAAATTGGAAGTGAAGCTCGGCCAAACACTTAACGATTACATATTTTTATCATTTTCATAGAGTATTGTATCATTTAAAGCTACGGGAAGTCCGGCATTGCTCCTATATTAATTTATAGATATATAGTATAAGTATTTCATTTTAATATGGGTATTCATCTAAAAACGTTAATACCGCGTAAACCTGTTAAATAAACCGGGTATCTATACAAAATTAAGTAAGCTTACGAGGCATTTTCGCGTTTAGATGAATACCTATAATATAAAATTGTAAGCGCGTTTATTATTTACTTACCTCGTATTTCCAAAAAGATGCTTGCTTAAGAAATATTTTCAATGTTTTTTCCGCGCCGAACGCACTAAACCTCAGCGGTAATTCGTTTAAATTAGGACTGGTATTGAAAATTTAATTGTTTATATTATTACTATCTTATATTAAATCCACTAAAGTACCGCCATCAATGCAAAATTTTTTTCGAAAATACCATTTGTTTTTATTTCGCAGTCGAACCACACCGTCTTCAAAAGAGGCGCAACTCAAAATTTAGCATTTTTTCAAATTATGAGCTAAAAATGTACACAGAGCTTTTATTAACGTTCCAGCAAAGAGCAAATTTTTGTTATAATTTGTTAAAAAAAAAACATAAGGTAAAGTCTCCCTTGCTCATATGATCCCAGTGGGAAAATGTAATGTATAGTAATCGAAAAAGTAATCAGTAAAACAACCCTTTTCACATTCGAAAATGCTTTTTTTCCCCAGGGCGATGCACAGTAGGGGCAAAAAAGGTTGCTGTGGACAAATTAATTTTGAGAACCCAAATATGAACCGATTTCAAGTTAATTTTTTTTTTAATAAAAGATGATTAAATTTCGCGTCGATCTATCCGTGGCGAATTTTTAAAAAAAGCCCTGTATTTTTATTTATTTGAAAGAAAAAAAATTTTCGTTTGAATGCTTCCACTTTTTTGGAAAAGACTTTAAATTAGTTTCAAATGTCTTCTTTAAAAATATATTCATAAACATTTTTCCATACGATAGATTTTATTAAAAAATGTATTTGTTATTTATACTAATTTATATTTTGAAAGCCGTTTTTCCGTTTTTCTTCGTGATGTATCGAAATTGCTTTTGATCTATTATCAACCTTGGATAGTCTGGAGTCGATGCCCAAAATTCCAAAAATATCGGTACAGCTGTTCCCGAGTTTTTCGATTAGAAAAATGGCTTTCAAAATATATATCAGTATAGATGGCAAATTAAAAATATTTTTTTAATAAATGTTTCCCATAGAAAAATGTTTATGAATAGTTTTTCAAATAATTGCAGGCATTTGAAATTAATTTCAAGCATTTTCCAAAAAATTTGAAGCATTTAAACGTAATATTTTTTTTCATTTTTGAACATAGATAAATAAAAAACCAGGGCTTTTTTAAAAAAATCGCCATGGATAGATCGACGCGAAATTTAATTATCTCTTATTTAAAAAAAAAGAAGAAACTTGCAATCGGTTCATATTTGGGCTCGCAAAATTGATTGGTCCATAGCAACCTTTTTTGCATTCAATTTTGCATTACCTACTATCGAGAAATGAATGTGTTTTAATATGAAATTTTTGGCACTTTTTGAATACATTAGAATGCTCATTACATATGTAGTTAGCAGTAATATAATCGAGAACTCATAAGAAATACGTTATATTATTTATCACGCATGTAATGCACTACTACTTTTCCGACTGGGTGTATATCTAAAAAAAATACTACATTTATAGGCGTTTCTGTAAGAATTTCCTATGTAAATTTAAAAAGTTATTTACTTCTTCAGAAAAAATTTCCAATTTGTTAAACAGAGTATTTCGCATTGATGGAGACGGTATTGCACATGTGCTTCAAAACGTTTTAATTAAAAATTTATACTTTTTGACATTATGCACTTAAAATGTTTGCCAACCTTGTATACCAGGGGTGGGCAAGGCCGAGGCCTAAAATAGCCACATGTAAATTTTAAATGTTACAAAGAGCCACAAAAAAAAACAACAAAAACAAAAATCTTCTGTTTAAATAAAATTATTATTAGAAATGAAAAACATTAATTTTGTTATTATTCTAATGTACGATAGATATAATAGATTGGCGCTTACACATATGTTAGTGTTTGGCCGGGCTTCTCCTCCGACTTGTGGCGTGCGCCTTGATGTTGTCACACAAAGTGGAGGGACCTACAGTTTTATGCCGACTGCGAACGGCGATTGTATTTTTTTTTATGAGAAGCTGTTTTTCATGGCAGAAATACACTCGGAGGTTTGCCATTGCCTGCCAAGGGACGACCGCTGTTAAGAAAAAACCTTTTTCTATATTTTTGCAATGTTGCTTTGACCAGGGCTTGAACCCTGGCGCTGATGAACGAAAGCGCGCACTGCTTACCACTACACCACAGCGGCCGACGTAAGATAGATATTAAGGGAAATTCAAAAGATCCCTTTGGCCAAATTTTCAAAATCTGGTTTTATGTCAGTAAAAGCCGTTCATAACAGTTCTGTTAAATGTTGGTTGCTCAATAGGTACATAGTATGTTCCTTTAAAATATCCAGTAAAAAAAATTTCCAACAGCTAAATTCCGGCGAAAAACTTTATTCTCAGAAGTGCGTTTTTCAACCTCTAAACCACCATATTGAACTACTCTGCATTGCGATTCGGAACCGGAATCGAACCTGGGTCCTACCAAATTGTAGTACGCAGCTATGACCCTCGGGTACCAGGACCCCAACTCACTTGCTTTGTTTGCATAGTCTAGAAAGAGTCATTGAAAATGCCCCGAACCGCATTAATTTTGGGGTCTAACTGAAGGACTTAATTCGGATCAACTGCATATGAAAAATTAACAAAAAATACAAAATTTATCAGTCTATGAGAAACTCTGTGCCCGCTGATGGTGGCAGCGAATAAAAATACCAGTCAGAGAAGGCATTTCCAAATGGCGTAAATTATGTAGCACAGAAGAGAAATGAATACATAGTGTGCTTTATTGGATTCGGTCAAAAAATTAAATACACACAGCTTCATGCGTACATAAATAAGTTTTGTCTTGGTTAGAAAAAACTTCTCATATTTACAAATTTTTAAGATTTCTAAAGAACGAAGAGCATCGGAAAATAATGTAATTTTTTGAAACCTACTTTTTGATGCAGAAATGCTTAGATGCTCTAAGAACATGTCGATGGCTGAGTGGAAGATAGACCTATCTCAGCAGCCAGTTCTAAATCGCCCTATCTAGAAATATTTTTCAGAATTTGGTTGAAGAACGCCCTATTTCAGAATTTTACTGAAAAACTCCCTATCTCCCAATTTGATTGAAGAACGCCCTATCTCAGAATTAGGTTCAATTAGGTATCTCAAACGAAAATACAGAATTTGGTTGAAGAACGCCCTATCTCAGAATTCGGTTCAAAAACGCCCTATCTCACTTCAAAACGTATTGAAAATGTGCTGATATAGGGCATTTTTGAATCGGCAGCTGGGATAGGGCGTTTTTGAAACGAATTCTGAAATAGGGCGTTCTTCAACCAAATTCTCAAAAAGGGCGTTCCTGATAAGTTCTTTGAGATAGGGCGTTTTCGAACTGGCTGCTGAGATAGGTCGATCTTCCACTCAACGGTCGATATATGCTTGCGTCACTCGCGGGCACTGCCGGGCGCTGTGATGGCTATAGCTGAGTTTGCAGAGGTGCTTGCTGTTATTGGTTTGAAATTAAATTGAATTTAATGGACTTTAAACTCAAAAAGATTCTAAAAATCCGAGTAAAAAGTTGAAAATTTAGCTGAAACTTTGCAGATTTTTTATAATTTTTGCACAATGTTTGAAATGTGGATTTATATGGTGTTTGTTATATAATGAGCTAGACTTTTATGGAAAAATAATAAACATTAAATAAACAAAAGAAAAACTTAATCAGCTGATCACAACTGTATGTACATACATGTGTACATATGTATGTATGTAAGTATATGTATGTATGTATGTATGTACATTAGGGCAAGTTGATTTGTATGGATGAAAAAAAATTTAAAAATCGTAAAAAAAGCAAAAACGTTATCTACATTAAATTCTAAGAAAATTCTCTGAAGAAACCATGGGTCTAAAATCAAACCCTAATCCGCGCCTCTCGACTTGAAAATTTTTTTCCTCTTCTTTCGCTAAAATTATTTTCTTTTTTTGAAATATATTATGTTTTATTATATTATATTATAGTTTATGCAATACAGGTATTGTTTTGAGACTAATCAAAATATTCAATTATCAAAAAAGCAAAAAAAATATATACAAACTTTTTTACTCGGGTGAATATTTTTTTTAATGAAAAAAAATTTTGAGTGTAGAAAACATGTAAAGTGCAAAAGAACTACCTTACTAAACAATTTTGTTCAGAAAATTCGATTTCTTTTTGGAAAAACTATTTTTTCTAACATTTATTTTTTTGGCAAAGGCGGCCATATAAATTTTCAAGTCGAGAGGCGCGGATTAGGATTTTATTTTAGATACATGGTTTCTTCGGAGAATTTTCTTAGAATTCTATGTAGTTTACGTTTTTGCTATACGATTTAAAAAAAAACCCGGCCCTAATGTGAATGCTTCATTGTATGTATGAACTCAAATATGTGGCTCTAAGTTCCAATTTCAAATCTAAAGTATAAACATAGCTGGAATGTATGTTAATTATGAGTTCACATTTAAATGTAAGGTGGCATTGGTAGTTTTTTAAATGCATTCGATAAAACAGGGAATTTTCGAAAGAAAAAATTCATCGATTTGTACTTAAATTGTGCTTTCGAAATTGGCTCCAAGATTTACTTCATTTGACTTACTGATCCAAAATATTATTAGCAAGAAAACAATAACCCATTTCAAGCTCGTGGAATTTAAATATTTTTTCACAGTCGTATTCTTGCTCCAAAAATGTTACCCCCATCATTATAGATCCGCAAACTTGCGTAAGTAACTGAAAATGAAGTGAGTTTATAAAATAATGATGCTAAAATTTCGTTTAGGTGAAAATGCGTCGTATGTACATAAATTAATGGTTTTTGTCGTATACATACTCGACCTACGACGGCACTGCATATGCACTTACTTTTTCCCTTGCAATGCGGATATCTACTCCGCATGTTGAGTTGAAGCCTTTGCAATATTCTTCTTTTGTATTTATGCTAGTCGGAGTTACAAACAAATAGTTGTGGATATTTTTTATATAATTGATATTACGCTGATTCACATAGCTAATGACCTCCGTATTTGATCGATTTTTCGACAAGCAAAACGTTATAGACGGAAATGTGTTATTCCAATGCAGAAAAGAAGTTTCCACACTTATACTTATCGAATCAGAAAAGTATCTTTTCAGCATTAAAAGAAAAATTGATGACATATTCCAGCAAGATATACTGATAACCACGGCCCAAAATAATCTGCAATATATAAATATACATATGTATGCATGTAAAATCATTAACGTACAAAAAGCTTATGTACATATCGCACACATAGATTTAATGAGAGCAAACTCAAAAAAAAAAAAAAAATGTAGGGCGATTTTTTTGCATAAATCAATCACAATTAGAGCAAATATTTTTTCTTCATGATGATATACACTAATTAAAAAACTACTGTCATATCTGTTTTTGTATTAATCGCGTTGAATTTGTACAATCCATAAGCAGTTATATTTCCGGATCTGTTTTTTTTTTTTTTGAATTAGCCCAGGTACATATTGTATTTGTACTAGAATAAATGTTAGGCATCGATATTTGTTATATGTACCTCGGTGTCGTAAAACACTGACGAATATTTTTTATAAAAGCCACAGCTTTTATTTTGAGTAAATGATCTATTCGCATTTTGCCTTAAATTCAATGCTTAAAATCCATGTTTATGTTTACGTGACGGCAACTATGATTATCTGACTGGCAACAGTTTAACTTTTATTAGTTATGTTTGCCCCACTTCCATACCGAATTCGGTTCTGCAGTAATTAATAGATGCAATGCACGCAAACATTCTGTATGATGGTAATTATATATTTATGTAATTATACATATATATAAATATATAAATATTTACATATGTACATTAGGGAAGTTAATTTTTCGCTTTTTACGATCCCGGAATTTTCGGGATGTCGTTACCACACCTGTCTTGGACAGTTAAAATGGGCCTAGTGCCCGAAAATATGCTCCCCAAAAGAGGCTAGTAAAATGAAAACGATGTTACTGAACGATTTACGCATTGCCATTGGTTGGAACTTGTTACCAGGGGGTTTCTGAGGTTGCTAATTAGGAATCGGAAGTCAGTTTTTCAAAACTCAAAATGGCGGGTCCAAAATGGCGAAAACCGGCACTCGAGATTTTTTAGGGGTCGCCGATTACGAATCTGAAGTAAATTTTTTGAAATTCAAAATGGCGGATCCAATTGGCGATCAAATTAAAAAAAAAAATACTAAAATTAAAACTTTGATACTGAACGTTTTAAACATTGTCAGGAGTTGAAACTTGCTTCCAGTGGGTTTCTGGGGTTGCTGATTACGAATCAGATGTCAGATTTTAAAAATTCAAAATTGCGGTTAAGAGTTTCGAACAAATCTAATAAGTTTTTTTTAAAGTTGGTTACCATTTTGGATCCACCATTTTGAAATTTGAAAATCTGACATCAGATTCATAATCAGCAAGCTCAGAATCCCACTGGAAACGACTGTCAACCCTTGACAATGCGTAAAACGTTCAGTATCAACGTTTTAATTTTAGTAATTTTTTTGTAATTTGATCGCCATATTGGATCCGCCATTTTGAATTAAAAAAAAAATTTACTTCAGGTTCGTAATCGGCGATCCCAAAAACTCTCGAGTGGCGGGATTCGAACAAATCCAATAATTAAAAAAAAAAATTGATCGCCATTTTGGATCCGCCATTTTGAATTTTGAAAAACTGACTTTAGATTCTTAAATGGCAAGCCCAGAAACCCCCTGGTAACAAGTTCCCACCCATGACAATGCGTAAGTCATTCAGTAACAACGTTTTAATTTTACTAGCGTCTTTTCGAGAGCATATTTTCGGGAGCTAGGCCCATTTTAACTGTCCAGGACAGGTGTGTAATTAAGGGACTGTTCCCCAATAATACCAGAGTAAATATATGTAAAACCCACATTTTTAGCTGCACTCTAACATATCACGAAAATAAAAAAATTTAGAACATCAGCGTTTTTATAAAAAACCGACCAGCGCGACCTGTAAGAATTACCTTTTTCAAAATAAAAAAATACGTGTCTCTTTTTTATCACAAATAACAATATTCTGAAGTAGCGCTTATGAATTTCCAAAAAGAGTGTTTTTTTGAACCACTCTAATGTACATATATAAAATTTCTGTTCTGTCGAATTTTTTCACAACATACATACATAAGAAATCAATTCGGATATCTGAAAAAATCGACCACACAGACCATAATTTTTTTAATACAGTATTTATTTACACAATATATATAGCGTACCTACAAACTAGGGCTTTGCGATTGATTGATTACTCAAAATTTTGGTTAATCATAATTCCAGTTACTCAATTAATTGATTAATTTTAATATTTAATTAAAAACAACATTTACATGTGCCATTTCGACTCAGTTTGTTTTGTATAGCAATCCAAAAAGATAGTAAAATACCTTTTTAGCCCACAGCATTTAATATACAAAGCACATAATATAACATGATGTTTTCAAGAAAAGAACATTAATATTATACTTTGCTTTCCTATTCCGCCAAATTAGTGCATTGAGTATATGTATTGGCGATGATACCCTTCATTGAAGCCGACTTTCCATCCATGCTCCACCGACTGGCACAATCCTCAACAGATTTTCTTAAGTGCGGGTACGTAACTCCCATTTGGCATCAATAAAGTGGGTAGTTATTGTCATATACGATACGACTGCTCTTGATGTCCATGCGTCTGTCGTTAAGGCGAACATGTCTGCGGTTTTTAAATATTTGCAAGAGTGGTGACTGCGACAGTATGCAGCTTTTCAATATGAATATGGAAGTTCCTTGATACTTAAGCCATTTAAAAATAGTTTTTCATTTTACAATTTTCTATGCTTTTTGAAGCAAGTTTTTTAATTTTTTTTTACAATTATTTAAAAGCAAATATGTATATGTATATGAACAAAATGGACAGTTTTTTGAATAATTATTTTTAAAATTATTCATATCCTGTGGTAAAAAAAAATTTAGAGTAATCGAATAATTGAGTAATTGAGCAATTGATTATTCAACTTGCTCGAATAATCAAATTAACGCACAGCCCTAGTACATACATATATTTATGTATGTATATACATATGTAACATACATATATTTATGTTTGTACATACATATGTAACTAAATTATTTTGCAAGTTTCATATTTGCCGGGACTCAGCTATTTCTTTGAAGTATGTGACTATTGGTAACTCAGCAACAAATCCACTACTGGGTGTTGGAAAGGAGAGTATTGAATTCGATGAATTATTCTTAGCTATAGAGTTTTTTCCAGTACCCATATTCGATATTCGCATTATTGCGGATTCCGGTGTGCTACTGGCCACTGGGGTGGTTGACTGTGGTAAACTTCGCGTTGCAGCAATCTGCAGAGAGGTCGATCTCCTGTTGTGTCTGCTTACTTTTAATCTTAGTTTGCTTGATTTGGTACTTCTTTGAGGCTCAGTTGTCGAATTAAGTATCGTTGTTATTATGGTGCTTGTCGGGGTGTTGGCACCCTTCACTTTTTCGTTTGTCTTTTCATTTGAGGGGCTCCATCGGCTGCGATTTTTCGTGTGAAATTTTATTTTTCGCTTTTTGAGAGTGTTATTAACTCGTAATAATGATCCCAGTTGCGTAGTCCGCGACGACGATATTATTTGACTGGGCGAAGGAAATGTTGAAGCAGTGTATTTTCTTTTTTCTTTGGTTTTCGCTTCAGTGGTTCGAATGGGTATCGACATTGTAGAAGATTTAGAAATTCTATCCTTTTCTTTAATTTTTTCTTTAAAAACTAATCTTCTGTTGATTTGAGCAATTTTGCCTCTCCTATATGTTGGCCGGCTGCTGCTTGTATATGGTTCCTGTGTAAAGTTCCAGGACACAGTCGTTGATATATTGTCTAATTGTGGCACTTTGATTAAAGGTGTCGAGACAGTGGTGAAAGCGATAGTTGTTACAATAGGTAATGACCTAATGACTGTCAAAGTTGTGGAGACTTCTGTAGAAATATTATCTTCTGTATGATCTTTATTTTCCGAAGCACATTTTGTTTTTGTGTCTAATAAGGAATTAGAACAAGTAATGTTTTCAAACTGGTCGAGGCTCCAATGCATTTGAGTTGCTTTTGTATCCGTTAAGGCAAATGGATTGAAATCTTGTGAGCTAGTTAAATGATATGTAAGCACTTCATTTGTTGGTTGAGATAATTTAGCTTTTTGTTGTAAATTTATTGGATTCGACGCCATCGTCCACTGCTCTGAGGCTATGGCATCAGATTTCGGTTTGTTATAATCATTGGAGAGAAAAGTCTCATAATTTTTAAAATTAGTAGCTTTCTTCTCTTTTTTGAAGTCTGAGCTGACAAGCGCTCTAGGTGTGATTGCATCGCCTATAGTGAAATATATGTGAGATGTATTTATTGATTTTAGATGTGAGCTGGTGGAAAACACGTCTTGGGTGTACGGATTTCTGGTGCTAGGTTCCATACGCAGCGTAGAAGAAATATATTTTGTATTATTAGAGCGCACTTTGGCGAGCGGCGTGGGAAGAGTAGGCACTTTATCGATACAAAAAGGCAATATGTGGGCATAATTAGCACCGACTTTATGTGCATTAACACAGTAATTTGAAATAACTGAGCTCATGGATGAAATTGGATTAGTAAAATATGGCTCCCGACTGTGAAAATTTATATTCAGCTTCTCTGGGGTTAACATGTAATAATTTGTCTTTGGCGTGGTGACGGCATTAAAACTTTTGTATGGGAAGGCATAGTTTGGCCATTTCACATTCTTCAGCATACTAGTAGATCCTGGTAGATATCCTAGAGCGAAGTATCTGTAAGGATTCCTATTTAAAAAAAATTTAATTAATTATTATGTTTTAATTATAAACTTAAGAATCCTGCAATTATCATTCGTATTACCGATCTAGCCGAAAGGCTACCTCACGGTAGGACCTGTATTCTTCTAGTTTCTTCTAACAGCGGCCCCCGTTAGCAGGGATGCCAAACCTCCGGGTATATACATACCCGCTTCATAAAGAAATTAACGGTACTCTTAAATTTTTATATGATAATTGAAGTCGGGTTTGTTATCAATTCGTCGAAATATATGTTTTTTGTTATGTATGTTACCGCATAACTTTGTACCACGTTAAACGATATCTATAATTATTTTTTTTAAAGGAAAGTTGTTACCTCACAGGTTGTCTCATACTAATTTGCTTTAAATCCGATAATGTCGCCATGAAGAAATTAACGATAATTTTAAATTTTTATACGACAATTGAAGTCGGTTTCGTTGTTTGCTTAAAAATTACTTGTTAATTCTATATGTTTCCACAAAAAATTGCTGAAAAGTATGTTTGTATTTCTTTTGTATTGCATTGCTGGACTTTTTGGCTATGCATCACTTGAGCAAATTCAATGGAATCCTTCATTTTATGCACAAAATAGTATTTGCTCAACTTATCGCATATGGAAAACCTACAGTTTCTACCTTTTTCCGTTCTGGTTCATCGGCAAGATTCCTCGATATGGATATTTTTTTGGAGGTAATATTTGCACTCTCTTACGCCTCAACATGTATTTGGGATAGTAAACAGGTAAGAAGGGCATTTGAGATCTTTCGGCATTATGCCGATGGAAAGACAATCCGTTTGTGCTGCGGCCTGTTAGGCTGTTAAGTAGCGCCGTCGGTTTGGCATATTCGTATAACCAGCTCTGCAAAAATATCGAAAAATTGAAATTGAATTGAAATGTGATAGTCCAAAATAAAAAAAAATTTATGTATGTTAATTTGCATCGTGTAAAATTCATTGCTGCAGTAATTTCGTATTCTTGCAATCTAATTTTTTTTGGTTTCAGTAAAAACTTTTAAGTAAAATTAAAAACTCACGTGATTAATCTTGTCATGCACTCCTGGTCTTTGAAAACTCCAAGTGTTCTGTAATGAGGCTAATATAAGAAGATTATTTTTAAATTGTACACATATGTATTTTTGGACGATGTGTGAATATGCCAGATTGTTTTAGTTAGCGCATGATTGAAAAAAATTAAAAATTGGAATATCCAACTTGCGGCGTATGCAAATATTCAGTTCAATATCATGAACCGAGCTTTTTTTTTTGATGAAGTAATATTTTAAACACAAAACATTTAAACAAAATGGGTATTACAGGCCTGTTCTATTCACAATTCAAAAAGTGCGTTAATTTCAATGACGGCAGTATTCTGGTCACACTGCCCATACCCGTGTTTCCTAGAAAATTTGCACAGTAGAAATAATATATACAATTCTTAAGTATATTATTTTAAATTATATACTTGCACCCAGGGCAAATAAAATTAGTTTTATATTTATCAAATTGCGATTCATCTTGGTATGGTGACCGTTTTGATTCGAAGATATTTTCAAACTAAGTATGCTTTCTCTAGTACAGCAGCATATCTAGAGTCGAGACCATCCAGCGTGACCGATTCNGTGGTATGGTGACCGTTTTGATTCGAAGATATTTTCAAACTAAGTATGCTTTTTCTAGTACAGCAGCATATCTAGAGTCGAGACCATCCAGCGTGACCGATTCACTTACATTTTTTATTGTACACACATACATATGTATAAATGTATGTATGTATATATATAGTAATTGGTGTAGTTTATGCCCAGACATACATGTGTACATATGTACATGCATTCATATGAGGCATTGAAAAAGAAAAATAGTAATATGCGTTGCGTTCCATTTGAGTGAAAGTTGGCAACAGGTGAAATTCACCGTTAAATCGTAGGTGTGAATATAGAAGTAGAAAGAAGTTCGACGGTTATAAAAAATCGCATGCAGCATCCTTCGCCAATTTGACGTCTTGCGTCAATGTTCGCTTTATATTTTGCAGTATTTTATTTTATATAGAGAAAAACATACACATATGTACATAATGTACGTACTATAGTGCTCTGGAATTCATGTACTTAGATGGTTGAACTTTCATGCACTCGAAAATATTCGGAAAACACCAAATGAAGCCAAGTCCCACTACACCTGATCATTCCAACGCTGAGCAAGCGTTCCCCTTCCAATAGCAGCTGGCACCGCATTGGATACTCTCAGATAATGTTAAACGCCATTGACAGCCCCAACGCTACTAGGACTGTTCTCTCACAGGGGCGGTTACGCTTATATATATGTGTTTATGGCGTTAAGTGCTGTTGTGCTGTGCACTTTACGGAAGCCATGCTCATGCTTCGCTGCCGGCCGGGGAAAGCAGCGTTATCGATCGATAAGACTCTCCTTTGTTGGCCCGTTTCCCCGGTTTGAGCCGTGGGACCATTCTTCCCGATTTTCACACATCGGGAATGTTTTTAGTTGCCATTGATAAATTGAGAACCTTGGTGAAATACCTGGACTTCACCACTGGTGAAAGCAAATGGTGTACCATTTTAGGTCAGTTTCTGGGAAGGGCGGTGAAGGTGTTCTCAGTAACCTCCGCGAAACCGTTCCAATTAGTTCTGTTGAAATTGAAATAGGTTCGGTGGTCCTGTTGAAATTGAACTAGGCGGTAGGTGGCCGATGCGCTTGTTAGCATAAGTCGCCGCGTTATGCTTTTTATCAAACCTGTGCTAGCTATTGTTAGGTTTGGCGAGTTGCTTCAGCTACCCACAATCCTGGTAGGGCCGTTTCGTTCATGGTGCAGAATGTCTGAACTTCTATCTGCTTAGTCAATACTTTTCCCCTACGGTCGTTGGCCAGGCTTGAGTGCCTAAGATCGCAGTGCGCGTTAAAATCGCTTACTACGATACGGTTTTCACCTCTAAGTAACACACATATTTCAGGGTAATATCCTGCCGGACAGCAGGCGACAGGGAGTATATAAACGTTAAATATTTCGAGCTCGACATCGCTTGACCGGACATGCATGAACTCACTCCGAGGGTAGTGTCCCTGGGGTCGATGTCTTCTTTGATTAGCCGATACTGCGCAGTGTGATGTAGGTCATCCTACATCCTCCAACATTGTCTCGCTTGCGGTTTTTATAGAGCACATTGCGCTTTTTGAAGCCGTGCTGGCTCTTTCGGTGCTGATGCCGTATGCGACCTAAGGCCTGAGCAGGTTTTTAGATGACTCCATTAAAGGTATTGCATCTAACCGAAGTGAAGTTCGGATGAAGTCGTCTCTGGAAACGCACTAAAAGTAGATTTCTGGTCCGTGATTGGACGCAATACTCACCCAGAGGAGAAGGATGCATGGTATTGCTCCATGGACGAAAAACGATTGATGGTGCTCGATCTAAATGGGGTTAGGTCGCCGAAACAACCGCCCTTGGTCGGAAAATACCCGAGTCATCCCGGTACGTAGAACCGGCTGTCGTGTGGGTTGACGCCTTCGCTTTCGCCATTGCTGCTATTCAGAAAGATGCGAGTACTCTAGAGTACCAGGTCACTTCTCTTTTTTTTCAATAGTTCGCTCCGGTCTTAAAACCTTCCATAAATTGCAGATTTCTTAAATTTTTTTGACTTGCTGCGTAAATTTTGACACAATTAAAAGTTCCTGCCGGACAATTTATTCAGTTTTAGAACTTTTATAAAATGACTAAATTAGAAATTTGAGGAAAAAAAATAAGAATGCCCTGTTTGAATTTAATAAGTAATGCTTTTATTTAATGAAATTTTTATCCAGTAGTAATGCGACGATAGTTCAGTTAACCATTCCTCACGAATAACAGTTATGTCGTTCATAAAAAGTTTTGTCGTATGAACCAATTCTGTGAAAAGAATATATTGTGGTTGTGGCAATGTATACAACGTTGAAAGTGGGTGTATGTAGAAGTTAAGACCTCTTGTATTCTTTTATAGACACCCTCATTCGAAAGTACTTAATCCCAGATGGTGACTGATACTGAAATATATAGAAATCGAATAAGTAAAGTTGTACATCATGCATAGGTATATAGATCTATTAGATTTAAAATTTTATCTGAATCTTTGCGCCCTTATCTTTAATACAACCAGGAACCGTTGACAAAATTGTGAATTCGTAGGCTGCGACCTCACTGTAAACACCTGCCAAGTTAGAGAGCAAGGTTGATTTTCCCACCGATGGGAACCCTACGAATCTCCCGTTTTTGCAACCTCAAATCCTGTACGAAAGATAATGCTATCTCTTTTACCAGTAAACCATATGCAAATTCTGTACCAAATATTTCAACGCTGGAATGAAGAACACGTAAACCTATCGATGTAGTATATTCATTTATCCAATACTGAAAAAATATTTGTATTTAAAACTTTATATCTGATTATATGTACATATATAAATTGAAAATATTCGATATTTACCATGTCACAGCAAGCTACGTTGCTCATATGCCCATGAATAGATGCGTGTTATCCTTTCTGATTCATTCGCCGGCTGTAATAACCACTTCAGCGCCAAATTTACTTGTTATTTGCAAAAATTTTCGAAATTAAACAATGATATTTTATTTGCAAAAATTATGCTTTCGCGCAATTTTCTCCAAGGTATAGTATATTTTTTCGTATCGTAAATTTTTTCGTATCGTATATTTTTTCTTTCAAGGTACAGTATATTTTTTCTTTGCTGTTATCACCAAGTGGCCTTTGCCGCCTCATGAACAAAAATTAAGTTTGTTGCAAATTTGTAATGCCTAAATTTCTGCTGGTTCACTGTCTCCATGAATAAAAGTTTGTAGGTTAATTTATTAGCAATGACTGGAATTCTGAAATTAAAAGGTGACAGGCTGGCTGTACATGCATAAATTTCACTACTACACTTACGGTGTGGTCAGGATTATCAATTTACTCAGAATTACATAAAAATTCCATCATCATTATATCATGTATCAGGTTTGTGGTCAGGATTACCAATTTACTCAGAATTACATCAAAATTCCATCATTATATCACAAATCAAGTTTATTGTCAGGATTACCAATTAACTTAGGATTGCATCAAAATTCCGTCGTCATTATATCGTAAATCAGGAAAGTTTCGTGGTTCCCAACGTTTTATCAGTGTGAAGGGAATAAATATGTATGGTTTGAGGAATTTCCAGACAATTCTGATTTTATCGTGAAATCTTTAGTGTATTTCTGTAGTTTTATTTTCCGAAAATAATGATGATCACATAGAAATCAGCTAAAATGCGCCGACACCAAGGAACTAAGCCCATTTTGTTTTTGTTTCGTTGTATGTATTTGTATTAGATCACCTCGACAATGTTTCTTTTGCCTTGAGTTTACTAATTTATTCAGGATTATATTTCCATCTTTATAGTATACATCAGGAAGAAAACGTTTTGGTACACGTTGAAGGTATTTCGAAAGTATTTTCCCCCGGAATACATCGAAATTCCGTCGTCAATATATCATAAACCAGGTTTATTATCAGGATTGCCAATTAACTCAGGATTACATCAAAATTCAGTCGTCCTTGTGCGTCAAGAGGAAAACGGGAACAACTTTCTATTCGTTTTTAGTTTCTCACTTTTGAGAATTCAACAATATTTAAAAAATAGCTAATAACTTAAAAAAAATGAAAACATCGTAATTTTTAACTGTTTAAAATATGAGCAGAATTCGTATTGCCAATCGCGGGAAAATTAATAATATCCCAACAATTTCGAAAAAAGTGAATACCTATAACTTCGGTGATTCGAATTTCGTTGCCAACAAGAAAAAAATTAATTCCAAAAAAACATAAACCTTTGCAAAATATCAAATGCTGTTGCATTATATGTACATATGTATATTGCCAAAAACATTTTTTTTGCTGTGAAAATTTTGATAAAGAAAGATAAGAAGTTGCTCTACTGTTTGCCCAAAATGCGGTACCTGTTGGAATCGAGACGTCAATGCTGGGAAAAACATACTCTACCTGTGAGAATGTATCATCAAGGAAAACGAAAAACACGAAAATTTTCGGAAATAAGATGCCACTATTTCTTATACAACGGCAACTGTGTACATCTGATTGTGAAAACAGTTTAACTTTAATTAGTTATAAGGTGTATTCCAGCAAAAAACTCCCAACAGCAAAATTCGAATGCATTTCTATCTGTTCTCTCTCAAAGAGAGAAATGTTTGCTAAAGTACGCGAACGCTAAACTTGCAAGTTTTTAGTACAGCTGATCGAAATAAAGTTAACATACAAAAGCATAAATCAGAAAACATGAAAAGAATATAAATTAAATGTTTGGCAAAAGCAATTCGCTAAGCAAACATAAGTAAATTAGCATTTGGCTTTCTTTCAATACATTTGGAGTTCTATTAACCTATGTACGCGAACAGCAAAACCTATAATAAAATATGCGAATAAACCTGCAATCAACCTAAAAGTTGAACTAAATTAAAAGTGAAGTTTTCATTGTCGTTTTATATATTTTTTTATACATACATATATTATGGTTAATTGCTATGAATTACAAAGAAATTAAAAAAAATAGATTAGGGTACTTGAAGATTACATTAGCAGTACTATTTACTCTATATTGTTTGTGTTCGTTTCTAGCTTTTTTAAATCGTTCTGTTCGCAATCTAAAACAAATCCACCCGCCGACGCCGAGGAAGCACTAACATTGGCATATAAATCTTCCTTAACTGGTGCAGGTGACGGGACACAAGCTGCTTTGCAATCCTCATTGCAATTCTTCTTCTTTGAAGATGTCGTATGTTCGGGCCTTTTAAAGGTTGTCATATTTCCCTTCACTAACGCTGTATCATCAGTATCCTAAAAGATTAAAATTCAGGTTATTTTACGACATAAATATTGGCAAAAAAATTTCATATGTTTATGCATAAATAACAAGTAAATAGGCAGACATAATGTTAATGAATTTAGAAAGTGCATTTTTATTATAATGTAAAGAAGTTACCTCAGGATCCGCATTTTGGGAAACATATTCAAAAATTTTATTTTTTGACACTGGTAAATCCATAACTAGATCCGGTGCAATGTGCTTCTTTTCATATGGCAAGTTATAAAAGGCTTCCTTGGATGTGCCCCGCCGAGATCTTACTTCCCATAGAAATTTATTTTTTTGAAATTCACTCAAGCTTTTTAGTTCCTCTTCAGCAGTATCAACTTTGTTTGAATGGTCCAATTCTGCTGAAGGTTGAGAATTGTCGTCGTTAGCATTTGCACAGTGAAGCGCACAAGGAACTGAATTATCTTTTATATCGGTGGTCTCGGTGGTGTTGTGACTGCTTTTGATATGCATTGTGGATTTGGATTCAGGAAGACAGTGATGCTTTGATTCCTGGGACGGCGAATTCTACAAACATCAAAAGTGCATTTCATTCAATTTAACTAAAACATTTCCAATATCGTAGTAACAAAAAAGCGTAGTTCTCTTCGGCTGTGCCAAAGTCTAAATACCTTTCATGATTTGATAAGATATAAGGAATTACGACTTTTTGATCTAATCATCATTATGGGGCCAACATTAGTTAAGGGGGATCACGCTTAGGAAAATCAAAGTCAATGGTTCTCTGCGTAAGACTGAAATAATTTTGCGTAACTAATTTAAAAAAGTCACTTAACTTGAAACTCCACTTAGCACAAAAAGCGATTATTTTCGAGTGATAAAAGTACTAAAATAAAATACAATACAAAGACTTGAATCATTTTCATCAGTTTTGGTTAATGCCATAGTATATATATCCATAAATATCGTTGTTTAAAGTACAAAACCGCGTATCAAGAAGATGCAAAACCTCGTATGTAAGGTTGCCTTAATTTATAGGAGAGAGTAAAACTTGTCATATTTCAAAGCGGTTCTCTCTTTTATTCCCAATTATCTCTTCTTCTTATACCTAAGTATTGATATTTTTGTATGAATGGAGAAGGACTTGATAGCAGGAGCTTCCGGTGACTAATAACTTTTTTGGCACAAAAGTCAGTTACGTGGTTTTGCAGAACCACGATACGCGGTTTTTTACTTAAACGGAATATATCAAAGTTAAACGCTTGATATCTTCATTTATTCAGCTAATTTGGACGTGTTATTTCATACCGCTCAGATTCAAAATTATTGTTATATGGAAAACAATATTAAATCGAAGATTAAGGGCCGTTTTCTCAAGTAACCTGTAACTTTAAAGCTCACTTTACATTTAAAGGTTGCATTAAAATGTATGATTGTGTCTAAAGTAAAGTAAATCGATTTTTTATTGTTTTACAACAAAGAAATACGTCAAAAACCAATATTAATAAAAAATTATAGTTTAAAAAACTAAAACCTCGCTATTATAATTTCTATTCGTACTGTCATCAGGTATGTAACTTGAGAATATAAATCGCTGCATCTTTTAGGCGTATCAATATTACATACATAGTTACATCCCGAGCTAATAAAAGGGAGGTAAAAACGCTTAACTTTAGACATAGCTTTATTTTTAACCCAACCTTTAAATATAAAGTGAGCATTAAAGTTAAAGGTTACTTCAGAAAACGGCCCTAAGTCAAAAGGGTATAAAGTTAAGATTTTTTTGAGTTTATGTGCAAATAACTACGCCATTTTCAACCGAACTCGAAAAAAGGAGGAGGTTCTCAGTTCGACATGTGTATTTGTTTATTTTATGATGGTTTTGTGAACTGATTTAAATGATTATTTGGCCTTGGGTTAAGAACAGCTCCACAGTGGTCCTATTTAAATTTTATGGATATATACATATATGGATATATGCAATTGTATACAACTATTTAAAATATTTATTATAAAAATTAAATACGAGCGAATACAAAAAGCAAAGCCAAATAAAAGTAAAATAATTAACATTGAACTGCGTCAAAATGGAAACAAGGGAGCACGAATTTCGATGTGAAGCAAAACTCCCTGGGAAGACAATACCTGTAATTATTGTACCATGGGTACACCCAAGGCACAAAAATACAGGTAGAAGCCATTTTGACGTTGCTCTCATGAGAACCAAACCTTTAAACTTCAACTTGTTTTTCGTTTATTTCCTATTAGGGACGTGAACCGGATGAAAAATTTGGTCGGTTCGGTTCAGTGGTTCGAACCGTTTTTGCACTTTTGGATTGGTTCGTCAAAGCGGTTTTTTGGTCTTTGAACCGGGGTTTCGGTTCGGTTCAACGGTTCGAAAAAGTTTAAGTGTCAAGTGTCAAGTGCAACAACGCGCAAGGTTAAGGGTCGAGTGTCTGTCAAATGAGATGGGTTGCCTTTACATTTGATATTGTCACATGGTAAACAAACATGGTAGGTATTACCATGTTTAACAAAAAGAAAAAAGGGGGTACATTTATCTATTGAAAATTGTTGGAACGAACCTTTAAACCTTTATACATAGAAAGTGGTTCGGTTTTCGGTTCGGATCAAACATTTGTGGAAAATTTCGGTTCGGTTAATGGTTCAGTTAATTAATAGAAAAAAAACCGGTTCACGTCCCTGTTTCCTATATTTCGTTACGCTTTAAATGTCATGTCGTTGTTTTTTTGAATGTTCGTTAATAACACATTTTAATTAACATTTGAATTTTCGTAGTGTTGTGCGGTTTATGCTTAGTGTATGTGTTAAAAATGCAACACCTGAAGCGTTGTTTTTTATGTGGTGTTAAATATAAAGCAGATACCACTATTTTTTTAACGTGCCTCAATGTCCTTCGCGTAAGGGGCGTTGGGAAAGCGGCTGTGGGGCAGAGCTGCAGTGAAATGCCTTACTGAGGGTTAAACATTTTAAAGCAGCAGATTTCACAAATGCACCGAGAGGTACGGGAAAGGCACGTGCGATGCCAACTGCTGTTCCTATGACCCTTATGCCGGAAAATCCCCCCAAAAACACTGAAACTCATAAATCGAAAACAAAAAACAACATACAAATTAACAAATTTTAACTAAAGAAAATAAATAAATAAAAAAAAACTTCAAATTTACTTAAAAACGGCAACCAGTGAAAAGTAATTTTTTATTTTTCCTGACACACGCTCATTTTTATTTTTACTCTCCCGAAAACTTTGACTTTTGTAGGTTTGATGTCAAATTGGCTTCTACCCAAGGCACATTAATACAGGTAGAAGCCAAAATGACGTTGCTCTCATGAGAACCAAACCTTTAAACTTCAGCTTGTTTTTCTTTTATTTCCTATATTTCGTTACGCTTTGAATGTCATATCGTTGTTTTTTTTTAATGTTCGTTAATGACAAATTTTAATTAACATGTGAATTTGAGTAGTGTTGTGCGGTTTATACTTAGTGTATGTGTTAAAAATGCAACACCTGAAGCGTTGTTTTTTATGTGGTTTTAAATATGAAGCAGATACCACTAATTGTTTTTAACGTGCCTCAATGTCCTTCGCGTAAAGAGTGTTGCGAAAACAGCTTTGGGGCAGAACTGCAGCGAAATGCCTTGCTGTGCGTTAAACATTTTAAAGCAGCAGATTTCATAAATGCACCGGGAGGTACAGGAAAGGCACTTTTGATACCAAGTGCTGTTCCTATGACCCTTATGCCGGAAAGTCCCTCCTACTCATAAATTAAAAACAGAAAACAACATACAAATTAACAAATTTTAACTAAAGAAAAAAAATAAAAACAAAACTTCAAATTTACTCAAAAACGTCAACCAGCGAAATGTAATTTTTTATTTTTCCTTACACACGCTCATTTTTATTTTTACTCTCCCGAAAACTTTGACTTTTGTAGGTTTGATGTCAATTTGGCTTCTACCTGTGTTTATTGTACCATGGGCATGATTCAATAATCGTTTTTCAGCGTTTAAGTAAATTAGAGATATATCATATAGTAACCATCGTGGCAAAAATCTCTATTTGATAAAATTTGAAATTTTATTAAAGAGCTTACACAATTCTCATATTTTTTAAGATACGGATGTATCAAAAAGGCAACTAACAAAGTATTTAAAAAACAACATTTCAGAAAGTGTCATAGGGTCCTTTATATAGATGGTGACGATATAAATGTGTTTGCCAATAGAAATATTATTTACAATTTCAAATATTAAACTTTTGAAACTAACCGGTCAATGAAATGAGTTTCGTTACGGGCATTTCTGACGGAATATTTCGTTATAGTTACTTTAAATTAAATTATCTGATTGTATGATTAGTATTCTTTAATGTATTTTGTTGTTGAAAACTGAATTAAAAAATATAATCATTAAACAAAATAACCCGCTAAACGGGAATAAGTTTAAATATTTTGTTCTTTTCAATTAAACACTAAATTACAACTGGCAAAAATATATATTAATAAAAAGTATTTTGACCCTTATCATTAGATAGCTACAGCGTTTTCTGTTTTCAACAAATAAAATAAATTCAATCATAAAAAGTTTACACCGTCGTTTCAAGTACCTCTAACTTTTCATAGTTGTGTGCCATCTCTTCTTCCTCAAGTTTTTCGTAGGAATTTTGAGAATTATCTTCGTAAAATGTTTCGTTTCTTAAATTATTCGGAATCAACTCAATTTCAGACTCAATGCATATATGACAATCATCCTTCGCGTTATCTATTCGGCTTTCGACAGTCGATTCATTTTCAGTGTTAATATCCCTATGAGTGTATTGATCCATGCAGACTTTGTCTCTCTCCTCCCCTCTAATATGAGTAGTTAAGCATGAGTATGAGCGAGCATCTAAATTTTTAAATACGTACTTAATTCTGAGCGATATATATTTGTCGGGTATTAAACCCTCCCTTCCATTTAACGTCCCATGCCACCAATCATTAGATACCTGAAAAAGATAATGTTTATTTATTTCTTACTCCACATGGATGACCCACTCACTTGTTTTCTCAAAATCACAATATCTCCTTTGCGAATGGACAATTCACGGAGAGACCTTGCTTTAAAATCGAACTGCACCGTTGCCTCCAGAGTTTCCGATTCTAAATGGGTAAATTACACAACAGTCACATTATTGCATTGTAGTAAGGCATTGTAAATGTTCTATTAAAAAGGGACTTTAAAGCTATATTTGCACGGGGTAGCGGCTTAAGTAGAGTCGCTTGAAATGAGATTGTATGTATTCGATTAACCTGAGTGATTGCTTTTTTGCGTACGCATGTTAACTAATATTTAATGTCGGGATGCGAGGGTTTAGGATAGAATATCTAGTCCGGCGGCCATCTCTCGTTTGAACCATATAAAACTACCGTCAAAATAATAGTAGTGAGGAGAACTATATTACAAGTAATTTTTAAGCAAAAAATAAAACCGAATTCAATTCTCATATACAAATTTAAGATTGTCGTTAATTTCTTCACGATCCAATTATCGGATCTAAACAAAATTAGTATGGGTATCGGTAACGTGGTCCGAAGTTATGCGGTAACGTACATACAAAAAAAAACATCCCGACGAACTGATAACCTCCTCCTTTTTGTGAAGTCGGTTGATAAATGTGGCAATAGTCCGATTCATAAAACGTTGCAAAGTGGCATTTTTAGCGAAAGGGCAATGTTGCGAACAAAGTTGTATAAACGACCTATCGTAGCTCCGGATTGCAAATGTAAAATTTTTTAAAAATGCCGCGCGTTAGAGAAAAAGAAAAGTATTTACAATTATATTTCGAAGCAGCCTTAACTGATATACACTCTAAAAAGTGCATGTAAAACTACTACTGAAAAGTGTCTATTTTTCAACCAGAATTTGTGTAAATATACGCATAAGATGTTTAAGACTTGATTTTAAACATTTTTTCTTTAAAATATACACATAGATATACGCATGACGTGTTTAAAATTGCAAAAATTTTGAAAGTAAAAATATCCCCTTTATATGCGTAAATTAAAAAAAAATTTAGCAAATTTTAAACATATTATGTAGTAACTGTGAAATAGTGAACATTAATGGCCTTATTCATAAAAAATAAAGTAGGTTTAAAGAGCTTTATAAATTGACGTTTTCATACATTTTTCAATTTATAAACCTTTTATAAAGCTACTTTATTTTTTATGAATAAGGCCATAAGTGTTTAGAATTTAACAAACAAATTTGAAATTTGTTCTACGCCACACATATGGTAAGCAAAAATAAACAAGCAGTGTTTAATTTAATTAACACGGTATGTAAATTTGCATTCTTTAAGAGAGGAAACTGGTTTTTTGTCTTAATATGCGCCAATTTAAACAAAAAAATTTGTAGAGTGTACTTTTTCTTGAAGTATTTGAAATTTGTACTTTTTGGTGGAAATGACACGAGATTACATTTACATAAGAATGCAGAACACTTTCTGACTTACAAAATGTTCAGTACAAATATTTGAACCTTCTTTAATTTTGGTTATAAGGAGTGCGCATGAAAAAACTGTAACATAGAAAAATCAAAATATTAAGTAAGATGTGAATTCAAATTATGCCAATTTGTTTTTTTATTGTACTTCTTTTCATATAGTTTCTTTCACAAAAAAGAAAAAATTAAAGTTTTTTGTTTATAAGGAAATTTTGAACTTTTTCAGGAATTCCCTCCATCAAGGCCTGTATGGTGCTTTCAGGAATGGTTTTAGACGCTGCAGTCCACTTAATTTTGAATTCCCTTATGTCATTCGATACACCTTTCGTCGCCTTCAGTTTTCGCTTAATTAGAGCCCAATAGCGTTCCACTGGTCTTAGCTCTGGGCATTTTGGCGGATTAGCCTCTCTAGTTACAATATTTATTTTATTGTTGGTGTACCACTCCTTGGCTCTTTTTGAATAGTGGCATGATGCCAGATCAGGCCAAAAGAAGTTGGATACCTTGTGCTGCAATACAAATGGTTTAACCTCTTGCAAGCATTTACCTATATAAATATCCGTGTTGATTGACCCAGAAGTTACGTATGGCTGGCTTCTTTTACCGTAGCTGCATATGGCCTGCCACACGAGCCATTTCTTGGGGAACTTGGTTTTTTGGGGTTCTGTAGTCTTCTGGAACATTTCCCCGCTGATCCGCTACGTAAAAGTCGTTGCCTGGAGCTGCGAAAAGTCCGCCAATACATAAGTCTTTTTTACAAAGTTTGCCTACAACTTTTTTATTCTATTAATTGCGTCGACGTTCTTCGCAGCTTTCCGATCTGCGACTTTCTGAACTTTGTACGGTTTATGGCCAGCGTCCCCTTTCACTTTCCGGACAAATGATTCAGAGCAACCGCATTTTTGAGCGATTTTTCTACCCGAAATATTTGGATTTTTTCCAAAACGGTCCTTGATACATTTAGCTCTGTGTAGGTCCCCTGATCCATATTTTCTACCAGAACCCACCTCTCTATTGACACTTAGATTCTCTTTAAAGTTTTTTAAAACCCGGCTCACAGTTTGACGAGAGACTTTAACGGTTTTGGAAATTTTTATGTAACTCCATTTCGGATTTTGTTGAAAAACTTTCACAATGATTTTTCGAATCTTAGCTTGAGTCTCCATTTTTAGCAAACAACTCTATGGAAATGAAAAAAAAAATATTTCGGCTTCATCTGACATTAAAACCAAAGACGATGATGATGCTGTTTTTTTTAGCGGACACTTAATACGAAAGTAGGAAGTGAAAAACAATGTTACAATTTTTTCATGCGCACTCCTTATTATCTTATTATCTCTGTTGAAAACAATTCTCTCAAAAAAAAAAAAAAACAACAACCTTAAAACTGCACACGAACTTAACAGACTATTATTTGATCGTTTAGTTGAGTCACACTGATATAAAAATGAACCGTTAGTTCTGTTGAACAAATTGCAATGTCATGAACATCTTTAACTAACGGTAATTGACTGTAAAGAGAGTTCCAGAGGTTTATGTCCGAAGTTCAAAGGGACAGACTAAATGTTGGTGTTTTGTTTGACATATTATCATACTTGTAATATATGTAGTTCCCTTCCCCTCACATGCGGAATTTGTTTCTAAAAACCCATCAATTACATTAATTACTTGGATTCTTACCATCTTCGGAAGGACAAATTTCTGAGTCTGGGTCTTCGGTCACATTATCAACTGGTGATTCACCGACAAAACTAAATATTTAAAAATATGAAAAACATGTATATTTAGGTAAGTATATCTTACATATCCATGAAAGGTTCGTGGGATATATATTTTTCATACTCCAAACCCACTAAATCTGGTGGAAAAATATCATCGTGGTAAAGTATCATACACTTAACAAGCTCATTTATCTGATTTTGGTACTGCACTTGGTCCCTATCCTCTGGCGCAGGCATGAGTGTCGGACCAAAACAGATCGCCAAATTAAAAGCATCCATCATATTTTCATCAGCGTATTCTGACAAGCTAAAAAAATTTTAAAATTCGTTATATAAAACAAAATACATACTCTTATATACTTATACTTACTGATTTAAAAATGCGAACAGATAGCGAATAACAACTAAAACTGTTGGAGAAAGGTTGCTTAGAAAATTCCTTATAGCTGCTATTATATCCTCCTTTGTGTTGATTCCTAATGAACTTACTTTTAGTACGTTTCAAATTGGTACTAAGAAACCAAATAAAATGAATAGCACACAACAAACCTGCTATAGACACAAAATGTTCAAAATACACTATAGGAAACAATGGCTCCCTCAATTCTCTTAAGTATAACTTTAAAACTCCTGCAACTGAATTAATGTCAGATGCATCATTCGTATCGGCAAGTGGATCTTCGCCTCTTTCAAAAGCTTCACGGAAGTTTGAAATTTCCACCTGGGAGCCCGAAACTCTGAAGATTCCCTGGTGATGTAATCCTAAAACGATATAGCGATTGGAATTAAATAAGCCAGTCTACTAGATATGTGGAAAATGGTACCGTATAGATTAATAACACGAATACAGCTCCGCATTACGAGGGGCACTTCTTCTCCAGTGAATTCCAAATATTCCTCCAAGGAACCGCCAAATAATTTAGGTTGCCCAGAAATATTTACGCGTCCGATTCGTTTGCGAGCTGATATAATTCCTTTTGTGTGAGAAGGTATATCCTTGTTATCCTTGGCTAAAACATTTCGTAAAAATTCAGCCTTTGCACTTAAGCGAGCTATTCGGGACGTTCCGCTTATGTATTCTCGAATTTTCTATTGAATAAAAATTGTATCTCAATTTTTGAACTGTATCTAACTAATTAAAGTTAAACTGTTTTCACAGTCAGATGTACATATTTTTCGCCATTATCTAAACTCACCGTTATGTAATAATCTTCAATGTCCTGTTTCTCCGCTTTTAATTTAGGCGTTATAGGTGGTTTACATATATACTGTTTAGCTTCGGTGAAAATATCGCTCGTGTCATTATCTTTGTTATTGTAGTGTTCAAGAAGTTTGGTTTCTGCTGTCTCAAGGGACTTCCAAACTTCATCGCACTCTATGCGGAGATCTCGTAATCTTTGACCCAATGTTTCCAATCGTTGCTCCATATCCAAATGTAATTCCTTCTTTATTTCCATTTCAATACTATCAGGCTGGTCATATTGGCACTGCAGTTCTAAGCGCTTGGGAATCATAAACGCAGCATGATGATGTTCTAAAAATTTTTGCTTATCTGCACGACAATCTATAGAATGAATTAGGTGAGAGAGGTTATCGGCTTGCTGAAGGATTGATCTTGATCGACCCTGATCTGCCGACACATGCATAAGAATAGCTTTTGAAATCATTGATCCGAAACCGAGATCCATACACTAACGAAGTGGAAAGTAAGACATTATAATAATAAATAAATCTAACGTTTCTGCTTACATCTATCAGATCACACAGGTCTTCCACAAAATATTTATGTATAGTAGTATTTGACGCCTCTAAACATAATTGGTATTCAGTTTTTGCTTTTAGGGCTTTCAGTCTTGCATCTTTATATTTTGTATCTCTCTGAAATTACAAGAATGTCAATTGCTTTAATACAAAATTATTCCTAATTCATTTACTTTGACAATTTCTCTCTCTGTAAGTTTATATTTCTTGTTGCGCTCTAACTTTTCTTTTGCAATTGTTTGTTCTAGTTTCTTCCTTTGTGCTTCTGCTGTAACTAACTTTAACTTTGCTGTAACACATTCACTCTATAAGAAATAAAGACCATTATTTTCATTTATTTTCGTTCAAGCGCTTACTTATATTCGGTTGCGGGATTCACAACGGTGTAAGTGTCGTATCATGGTATGTCGTACACTTTAAAAGCTTAAATAATGTTTAGAGAACTTGAAACCACAACCAACTATTTTTAAACACTGCGAAAATTCACAATATGACATTGATGGTACTTTGCGAACCCCCTCAATATATTTTTTAGGCGTTTAAAGTTTACGACACACAACAATACCACACTTACGACACGGCTGTGAATACCCCAGGTGTGTGACTGACCTCATATCTTTGATACGTTTTCATTGTCATATGCAGTTCTTGTAAGAGACGTTGTATATCCTCGTGAATCTCATATCCTATCAATTTGCACTGTGAATGAAAATTGCTCATGATTATGAATTAGCACTTATGTAATGGCTTATGCTATCCTCTTACCTTTTTATATATCCGCTGAACATCTTCAATGGTTGTCTGTAAGCTAGCAACAATACTTGTCGAATACAAATCTGCTAATATGGCATGATCTTTTGACAAAGATTGAGTTTCTTTTAATAAATGTTGCCAGCAAGCAAAAGTTGAAAATATTGGCCAGTGATCTCTTCTACAATTCAAACAATTTTAAGGTTTTGTTTAATGGTTTCAACAAAAAATTGCCCTATTACAGTGCTTTAAAATTTACACTTTTTGGTCACAAATTGTATTATATTACATGTAAATTTATGTTTATATTTAAGAGATTCACAGCGGTGTCGTAAGTGTCGTATTGTTGTATGTCGTAAACTTTAAAAGCTTAAATAAATGTTTAAAGAACTTTAAATCACAGCCAACTATTTTTTAGCACTGCGGAAATTCATAATGTGTTTTTGATAGTACTTTGCGAATCCCTTTTAATATAATTTTAGGTGCTTAAAGTTTACGACATACAATAATACGACACCGTTGTGAACACCCCAATCGACCTGAAACATATTTCTTGTCTTCAGAGACCTAAGGTGAAATTTAAAGAGAAATGCACACTAGGCTGGGTCGATTTTGTATGGGGGAAAATAAAAGTCATTTGACCGCATTGTAATAGTAATATTATGGTGTCTTAGGTCTCAACCAATTGTTATTGGCTACGAAAGATTAATTTAAAACTTATCTTTAGCCCGCGCACTTGAATCAAAGTGTATGAATTTCGAAAAGGAAACTTTGGCTTGTAATATCTATGGAATGCGTTATTGTTATAAACAGGACGATATATCAAATTAAGGGCTATTAAATTTAGAACTTCACGTTCATTTATCATTTTTCAATAAGTCTACACGATTTTAAGATATTAAAATAAAAAATAAGAAAACTATGATTTTCCCTTATGAATTTTCAATTCTTCATTACTTCAGCAACCAAGTGAAAAATACAAAAAAGTGAGACGAGATTTATTTCAAACCTTTTAATGTTTATATAATATTAAAATGACCATGGACTTGGTCACGCCGATTTGGTCAGTTTTCAAGATCGTGGTGAATGAATGTATTGTCAAAGATTAGGAATCGTTCGACAAGTTAATAGTAGTTTCAAACATATAAGTATTTACATACATTACAATTAGGGTGAGAAACGCCCATTTTAAGTCCATTTTTGCAGTCTTGAAAACTGGTGCGGAATGGTTTCATTAGTCGCCGCAGAAGCACATTTTTCGCGGTTTCTAAATTTGCCGTTATATGAAAGTAGGGGACGTGCAATAAGTGTTTAGATATACATAAATATTTTAGTTAATTCCATTATGTGAAAAAGTGTCTGTAGGTAAATGGAATAGTTTTCAACATATCCTGGGAAATCCTTTTGAGGACTCTCCAGTTGGACGATATTGCTTTGCATTCAGCTTGAACGAAAAAAGTCACTCGCTGGCACAGTTTTCTGTAATCCGGTTCTTTTATTTAAAGGTTATTTATACAATTGAAGAGAAATTTGTTTAGAAAAAAACTGGAAATCCACTAAAGCTTTTCGATATAACTTTGGTAAATGTTACTCGATCGGTGCGTAATAATTAACAAATTGAAGGCGAGACTTAATGTTACTGATTTTTGATAATAATATGACTAAAATAGTTCAGATTATAAACAAATTATTTAAAATAAAAAAAATCTTGAACAAAATTTTTTATCATTTTCTTATATTTGCAATTTTTATATTGTATGCATAAACATAAGTAAACCAATTAGTGTGTCTAGAAGTTGTGCCGGTTCAGTGTTTCCATACTAATTTGCATAAACAAAATTATTCCGCGATTATGGAAAATAATGGCTATTCTATTAGAGCTACCGAAATTGTTCCTAAATTTGCAAAAAATCGCAAACTATAGTTAATATTAAAAAAGGATTAGAATATTTGGAACTAGCGTTCTAAATGCACGCCAGCAATATTAATGTTGTTCTTTACATCTTTTGACTATAGGCCAATGCAATTATTAAGAGAACAATTAAAATTTTCTTGAAAATAGATGAGTTTGAGATTAACGATAAGATAAAGGGCTGCGCGAAATGATACTTGACTTTATCTTTTGCGTTAAAGGATTCATTATCTAATAACATGCACCAAAATTTTTGGCTAAACCCAGAATTTTTAACAAGAATTGGTCTTATTCGACTAGTGTGCTGTGGGTCACTTGGCGGTCGATGCGCGGGCTCTTACAATTAAAATGAAAGACTAATATTTCGCAGGCTTGTTGTTGACTTCATGATACAATATATTTTCACTATTACCAAGGGATTTGAGAAAAATTAGATTTTCGACCCGCCCTAATGCACACTTCTAAAAATGTTCTAAAAAATGCTGAGCAGGAAACTTCAATAGGGGTTCCAAAAGATAAAAAACCTCCTATTAAACCTGAGTGCACATTGGTCTTTATTTATAATTCGGATAGTGTTATGTTGGTAAAATACGAGTTTTGGCCAAAAAGTTCAAACCTTAAACCACTTAAACTACCACTAAATTGTAAAGAGACGCTGTAAAGTCCTTTTATGATTTGACTATTACATATGTACATATCATATCGCACGTTTAATAATATAGAGATTTAATTCAAAATTCACGTTTTGGAGGCTTGACCATACATTTAATAAGCTCGATTCAGATGGAGTCAGTCTCGAGTTATGTAGACTCCAGACCTGTGAATGCCGTTCTAGGCGCACAACCACCGGACATCGACGAGACGGAGCTTCATCTGCCTCGGGAGACTAGAACCGCAATAGCCCAACTTCGCCCTGGCTACTGCAGCAGGTTGAACTCATACCTGAGCAGATTAGACGCAGATATGCCAAATGAGAGTCCGGCATGCTGAGAGACTCCCCACGACTCGAAGCATCTCTTCATATGCCGGAAAACCCGACAAAGCTATCGCATTTGTCCCTGTGGACCGACCCCATTAAGGCTGCACGCTTCTTGGGGCTTCCGTTAGTGGAGCTTGACGACAACGACCGAGATATTAACCGATCTGGGAGGGGTTGTTGTAGCCGCTACAACAATAACACCAACTTCACTTTAAAAAAAAAAATAATGGCGAAGATATGTGCCTATTCCTGTCTTTTTGTATACCAACTGTATGAATTGATCAAACTTTGATTTCGTTTTCTCACAAAATTGAAATTTTGAATTAATTGTGTGTATTATTAAACGTGCGATATGTACAACAATGCGTAAATAAATATATATCATTGGTACTTCATATTTAAATCAATTATTCTTCTTGTATTGCAAAAAACTGTAATAAAAAATCTTAAAAATTACTTCTGTTTCTGCTTTAAAAGTAAACCTCGAGCAAATTTTTCTAGACTTTTACTGTAGTCGAGCTCCAGTTCGCCCCGACGTCGAAAGAAATCCTGTATTTCTTGAATTAATCCAATTTGGGACTCCACTCTAATATCTAAACATCTAAGTTGTTCATTTAACTGTTGTCGGATACCTAAAAGAATAAAATAAAATTATTGAGAATTTTTTATTAAATATCATTAAATTTTTCAGAAGGATCGAGAAAATTTGACATTTATAATACAAAAACAAACATAGATTTAACGCATGATTCAATAATGAAAGGTTAAAAAAAAAAAACTTTCTCTCTAATAAAAGGTGCAATCCCGTATTCTTCGGAGTCGGACTAGTAAAACTCTCAAAAAATAAAAATTCGCTCAGAGCGAGAGAGTTACATTGAAAAGTACGGGATCGTTTTCTAGTAAAAAATGGTAACTTCTGTCAACTTCAACATAACCTCCAAATTTTGGTTATACATTTTTGCTTATTTTGTATGTAAACACACTCAGCTCACACATGTAAATAACCAAAAATACTTTCAAATTCATTAGAATTAGCAAAAAATTCTCGGACTAAAACTGGTAACTTCTGACAGAGAGAACCGTATTTACTCTCTTTTTTGTCCTCTCAATAGTCAGCGAACCGAGCACGGGATCGATTTCCAGTAAAATCTGACTGATTCTGACTATTTCTGACTAGTCCGGACTCGTACGGGTCGCAACTTTTATCAATTACACTTCCACCCTACTCCTAAAAACAAAAACAGTGTTATTTATTTTCCAAATTTCTTTGAAAGTTTTAAGAACATTTTTAAATTTTTAAAAGTAAAATTTTTACTTTTTAAATTTGAGAAATGTTTGTTCTTCGTTCGCTGGCGACAACAAGACAAAATGGGTGAGAATCGTTGGACTACAGAAATTCAATGTAGGCTAAAGAGACGAAATTCCCTTAAATGCCGAAATGTATTTGTCGATATTCGTGGGGACCTCCATCCATGGGCGCAATCGTCACACGACAGCTCGGTTTAGTCAATGGCGCGATGTAATAGCACACTTACGGCACTTCTCATTTTGCGATGTAGATCACGTTTCCTGTCTCAGTCGTTCAGTAGCTGCGTGTTCTCTTTATTCTTCCTGAGTTCGTCCGGCACGAATCGCCAATTGCGGCTGTGTAAGCCAATGTTTAATATTCTTACGGTGGCATAATCTCCCCAGAACATTAAAAGTGCGACATCAAAGAATTCGAATTACCAGATTCCAAGCAATCTAGTCATAACCGCGAAAGAAACGTAAGCTCAAAGTTTTTTTATTTGTCTTTTTTTTTTTAATAAACACGTACATATTGCATAAGTTTTCCACAAACAAATAACTTCTTCATATCCATCATCTGGCAAACAAATACAACAAAAAAATGTACCGTCTGACGTGCGCAAGTTTGGTATGTCCAGTATCGGTCATATCTATAGCACGCCATTTCAAAGTGATATTGTGTGCCACTTATGTTTATTTATTTATTTTTAAGAATTTTCAATTAAAATATACTTCATTCTCAGACAAACCCCATATAAATCAAAGTTTAATAATTTGTAGTAAACTACAAAAAAGTGCAACAAATTTTCACCTAAATTTCAAACTTTTTTCTCGGAAGTGTTAGAATTTTTTTGAGTACAGTTTTTTTAGCTCCTTCAATTTTAGTCTGATAACGTGCAAGTTTCAAGTGGCTAAAAGTTACCGTTGATTTTTCAGAATTTCTTCGCCAAAGGTGTTGCGGATTTCTTCCATATACAAATAAATTGAGTTTATTCAATATATGGAAGCCAATGCGACAAAAAAAAATTCTCAAAAATTAACGGTAATTCGTAGCTACTTGAAAATTGCACATTATCAGGCTAAAATTGAAGGGGCTAAAAAACTGTGTACTCAAAAAAATTCTAACACTTCCGAGAAAAAAGTTTGAAATTTAGGTGAAAATTTGTTACACTTTTTGTAGTTTTCTACAAATTATTAAACTTGGGTTTATGTGAGGGGGTTGCCTGAAAATGAACTATATTTTAATTGAAAATTCTTAAAAATAAATAAATAAACATAAGTGCCACACAATATCACTTTGAAATGGCGTGCTATAGATATGACCGATACTGTATATNAAATAAATAAACATAAGTGCCACACAATATCACTTTGAAATGGCGTGCTATAGATATGACCGATACTGCACATACACAGAAATATTTATTTTTAATAACAATCAGGGGTTATATTCGACGTAAATAAGCTTGTTTAAATTAAATATTTAAATCAAATTCGTTTTTGTTTTAAAATACCACCATTCACTATTATCCACACCGTTTTATGGAATTTAGCTCCCATTTTAGGAAGCGTGATGGAATTCTTCCCCTTTTTCTCCTGCTTCCACAAACCATCCCTGTGGGTGTGAGTGTAAAATTTTAGAAAAAAGCTACTTACAAAGCCTTTAATAATTGAACCATGGATTTAATAGGCGGCATACACGGTGCGTCTGACTAGCGAGTCGTTTGTGTATGTGTTGACTCACCTTCGACAACACACAGCTGAATCATTCAGAGTCATGTCGGGAGTCATGTTGGTGTAACTAACACATATTTATTTTCACAAACACATCCAAACCGACTCACGACTCAGACGCACGGTGTATGCCGTCTATAACGTTTGTAAAAAATATTATACATTTACCTATATACACATATATATTTTTGAAAATTTGAGATGGGCCATGATAATGTTGGGCCGTATGAATAAAAAATAAACAATTGCTTTTTCTTAAAATCTCATTCCTTTTGCTAAAATTTATTTGAATAAATCGAGTAAAAGCTCTGAAATTTTAAGAAAATGCATTTGGTTAGTTTGTATGAATACGGCCCATTGTTTCTGATGCATCGAAGTAAAGAATTTATTAATTACAGTTAATACGTATGATGCTGTTGGCAGCTTATGTTTATTTATTTATTGTTAATAATTTTAATTTAAAATATAGGTTGATCTATATCAGAAACCACATAAATAAACGTTTCAAAGCCTGCACAAAGTTCACAAAAACAAATGAAATAAGAAAAGGACATTAAATTTATTTATTTATACAAGGCTTACATAATAATTAATTATTATATAAACTTAAGCAAACGCAGCGCTAGCAGCAAATTTGTGGACGACCGGTTGCGTTTGAAATGATGCCACGCATCTTGCTTAGCTTGTTGGGATGCAATATCATTGTTCCACCATAAAGCGACCGATTTTACTGGTTTAGTAGAGGACAGAGGAATGGAGTCGTTGGTCGCACAGCGGATTGCTTTTTGGATGCTTGAGGTTTCTGTGTTGATATTGCAAGATGTTGGCAAGTATTTGGAATAAGACTCGCATGCATGTTCAAATTTGTTCCAATCCGCTCTGTCTGTTAAATTTGATCCTGGGGGAGAAGGGAATAATAGGTCGGGATGTGGGAATGAGGTGGGAAAATGATCGCTGCCGTGAATGTCATCTATAAGGTACCATGATGAGTTGTTGGAGAGAGAGGGAAAGGAGAGGGTAAGGTCGATATGGGTAAAGGTTGAGAGGCTGGAAGTTTGCAGTTCTATGGATAGTGAGGATATATTGCTTAGGGTGGGAAGAGAGTGGTGGGGCAGATTCCGCTTAATAAGAATGGCGACTGCTTGTTTGTTGGAGTTGATGTGCGGAAGATTGTGGAAGTGCCCAACGTAAGATTTGGGAGTGGGGCAGATGAATTGAATTATCTAGATTATTTCTTTTGTGTCGGTAATGTGTTTTTATATGTATTAGGGGTTATGAGAACGTTAAGATCGAAGAATTTTGTTTGTAATTGGCTGAAAGGTGAAAACTCGGTGTCACTGATGGTAGGGCTGGGGAATGTGGGTGTGTGTGGGCTGGAATTAGCTGCTGCACATCTGCTTCATGTCGGGTTTTCTGGTGTGCTGATATTAGTTTTTGTTTGTTGTCTTGCTGGTTATGTTGTTGTGTTGTTTTTCTGCTGGGATTTGGGTATGATGGATGTTGATTGTGTGATAGATTTAGTTTGACTTGTTTTAATAACTGCACGGTAATTTGCTTATCGTTTATTTTTTGTGGTTTCTTCGTGAGTTTTGCATGCTGAAATTGTTTGCGAGTTGTGTGCTGTGCTTACGGTTGTTGGTTCGGTCATTTCTGAGCTGGTGTTTTTTTACCATTTGTGCAAGGGAGCGAGTCATGGTATTTTCTTGAGGAGGTTGTATTTGATGTGCATTAGGCTTGCTGTTAAAGATTTTCCATGCATCTCCGATTGTACATCGGCGATCTATATTTATTTTATTTACCAACTTGTGCTTCAGGGTCGAGGGACAGGTCGGGTCGTAGGACGCGTGGGTTTCCATTTCTCGAAAATATTCTGCCTTGAGTTGTGTTCAGACCTTTGTGGGAGGTAATTTTTACAGGTATAATGCCTATGTGGGTAGCTTTAAGAAACTTTTCGGCTGATTTGATATTTTCAATTTTGAGGAGAAGGTCACCGGATCTTGATTCCGTTACAACGTTGTTCTCGTCGCAAATGCATTTTAAATCTCTTTCGATATGGAATACATTAGTTCCGTTCCAGATGCTTCACGATTTGCAGGTTTTACAGGATTTGCAGGAAGAGCTGTTTTCTCCATTAATAAACCTTATGGGAGGGGGTCACCTGGAACGGCTTCCTGTAAAAACCTGCAAATCGTGAAGCAACTGGAACGCAACTATTATATGATGATAATGGACGAATTTGTTCATCAACAATTGGACCGATAGCACTTGCCACTAAGAACCGGGGATATGATCGTCGTTTTGTTTTACTACAGGAAGGGGTACAAAGTCACTGAATTTTGGACGTTTCTTGTGAAGTTACAAATCAGAATGGGGATGGGAGGAAACATGGGAGACTACGAAAGTTGAACGCAAAGAGGTAAAGAGTGTGTCAAACTCGACGGGACGTGTTATCGCGGCGGTTGCCCACTTTGCACTGACATTAAATTTAAATTTGTTTAGTTATATTTCCTAGTTTGAGTAAGCAGTTTTGTGGTCCATACAATTTTAGTATAATTAAGTGCAAGTGTCAAGGAGCTAAAAATTACCGCTGATTTTCTTTCATATAGCACATGAACAAAATTAATTTAAAAAATCATAATGTATAAGTATGTATGTAACTTACTGCTAAACATTACGATCTTTCTCGTAGATCCCACTCGCTTCATTGGGCTTTTTATGTCCTGATCCTTTTCGTCCATCATTTTCAGCAACAGCTGAAAGATATATTCACAACGGATAATGATTTTATAGGATTCCTTAAATCTATAATAAAAAATACAGTCAGCCGCTGTTTTTGTGTTTGTGAAGGCATTGAGAACACATAAGTATATATATTTGTTCATACTTAATACATACTCTGGGTAAACCACTTTCAAAAAATACCTAACTTCAGTTAAGCCGCATTTGATATCATTTACCACGATTCTGAAAACTATTGGAATTGGCCAGTGACCATTTTCAGAACCATAGACTAATTCATAGAATTTTTTACATTTTTCCCATTGCTTTCTGAATAAACCAGTTGTAGGAAAATATTCTTTTAATTTAATATTTTTTTTTGCAAATATATCATATATATATTATTTTTTTATTGAAGATTTTACTCTAATTTAAAAAATTAATTTTCACTCCATTTATGTATTAGGGAAAACGGTCGATAGCAATTTCTTGAAGAAAAGCTAAAGATGTGGCCTTATTTAACCTTTTATTGCCAATCATTATGTTGTTTTTAAGATTTTGCTTACACAATTTTCCGTGCTTCGAAATTTTTTGCATACAAAACAAACGGGGCTTATTAGAAGTGCTTATAGAAATGTTAACAATTTTGTAGCATAGTTTGAGGCAGGTGTAGAAATGGGCAAGGGGCGTGGTACCTTCCACCCACTCAATTGAGTCCAAATCTCAAACTTGGCATATATCCAGAAAATTACTTGAAAAACTAGAGTTGTCCCGGCTGTATCACGACTTTTCCCACTCTCTGCACGACTTTTCCCACTCTTTGTTTGTAAAATTAACTTAATGATCGTGCTGGTTATCTAAATCCAAGTTGGCAACTCTATGTAGGACATACATACAAAATTGGTCCACTCCTTTATTTTTTAATAAATGCAGGTAGTCTTTTACACAATTAACTATAAACTGCAATCAAATAGTCTTGAAGAAATAATTTTGTCGATAACATTTTAGCAAATACAATTCCATAATGTAAACAACTTCAAACCGGTCCAATCCAAAACAAAGAACAATGAGTTAGAAATTTTATAACTGAAAAAGTATCGTATCACTTTATAGAAATGTAGTACTTTCAGTTTTACTAAACCGACATAGTTTAATACAATACTGCAAATCACCCACAAAATTCTTTAAAAGCTTCTTACACTTAATTGTTTTTATAGTATGACGAGTAGTAGTAGTAGTAGTATGACCAGGTACGGCGTGGAATAAGGAACAGGTTCGGGACAAGAACAATACAAAATGAAGCTTATGGGCCCTGGCACACGGTCAGTATTTATTGGCGTGATCCAAGTATCGTGATATTTATTGACGGTGTTGCATGCAGTATTGATAGATTGTGATCCATATTGCAAAATTTCTAAAAATTTTGAAATCTGGATCGCGGATCGCAATACCGTCAATAAATATTGAACGTGTAGCACTTTCAAAACGCGATCCATACATTTCGTCAGTACATCTTTTACTCTCATAATGCAAACATCGGCTCTGCCTTCGCTCTTGGGACTTAAAATCTTTCAAAACAAATTTTAATTAACATTGGAAATTTTAAAATAATTGTGGAATGCATTATCTGTAAATTATACGTACAACATAAAATTATTTTCTTACGTCATAACAAGCATTCAGCACAAAAATTATGCAAATACTGACGCGATAAATATTGAACATGTAGCATTCGTCCGCAATAAATTAATCCATCAATATGGATCGCGATCCAAATATCGTGATAATTACTGACCGTGTGACGGAGCCCTAAAAATTTTGAAATCTGGATCGCGGATTGCAATACCGTCAATAAATATTGAACGTTTAGCGTTTTCAAAACGCGATCCATATATTTCGTCAGAACATCTTGTACTCTCATAATGCGAACATCAAAAACATATTAGCTCTCGGCGCCTAAGACCTTTCAAAGCAAATTGAAAGTATTTAAATTAGCATTGGAAATTTAAAAAATAATTGTGGAATGCATTGTCGTAAATTATTCGTATAAAATAAATATATTTTCTTGCGGTATAATAAGCGTGCAGCACAAAAATTATGCAAATACTGACGCGATAAAAATTGAACATGTAGCATCCTTTTTTTGGGCTTTGGTTAGGTTGACTGGTTTTCACCAACGCCAGGTTATTCCTCTAATTTTAATATATGTCTATTTGTATGTTATATTGCATTGATGTATCCAAGTCGCTCCACTGATACACAATTGTAATACCGCTAGGGGCCAAAACCACGTGCACAAGTTTCTGCTATGATTACTTATGTGATTTTTATTTAATAGTATTATCTTCCGTCTTCAAATTATTTGTATCTTATATATGTTATATCATTGTTAAAATGTAAAAGTTTTGTGATTCGTTGGTTGGAGACCTTACGATCTACAAGTAACCAGGTTATTCCTCATTTGATATTTTTAGCCATTAAATTTTTTTTCGTGCAACCAGCGTTGCCGAAAGCTTTCTTTGGATAATCGTCACTATACCCTAAAAAAATCATCATTTCGGTCAAAAATCGTAAAATTTTTGTTTATTGTATCTTTTTTTAAACAAAATAAAAGATACCAAGGAATCTCATACAATGAGTCGTACGCATAAAATCTAAGAAATTGCGTTTTCTTAAAATTGCATACCTTTACCTTAAATTTATTTGAACAAATTGAGTAATAGGCCTGAAATTTTAAGAAAAAGCATATGCTTAGGTTTTATGCATACGGCCCAATAAATATGACCACACATTACAAAACCAAATGGGACCCCATTGCATATAAGTTAATAACAGTGGATTTGCATTTGTTAACGCCAACACAACACAACTGCTTTTAAATAGTTGGACTCCACTGGTTTGGAGTTTTTGAAGATTTTGATCCAGTTTAAAAGTAGGGGTATTCACACCGAGCTTGGTACTCGTTGTTCGGTAATTTTCCCCAATGTTTTTTGTTTGTGAAATTATTTATTATCGGTGTTCCGGTTAACGAATTATCGTCAAGAAAGCTTGATAATTTTTCAGGCAGTTGGTAAACTGCAATCAGCTGTTCGATATCTATTCAATTTTAAATCCGCCCGCTGCGAAAGGCATTACGCATATGGGTAAGTAAAATTCCTTAAATTTTCAGTTACAATTTATTTTTTTTTTTAGGAAAAAAGCTACGAATCAGCTGTTGATAAACATAGTTTACCAGACTAACAAAAGGAAACTGAAAAGATAATTTTGATAGAACAAATTCCCTCTCCTACTTTTCTGCCTTTTTCAAATCAGTGTCAGTAGTGCAAATTAACTATTTGGTTACAATTTTATAACAAATTTAATATAACAAAAAGCACGGTGGTAGAACAAAACTAGAAAAATGCATGGTTGTCTTTTGGATTACGTTAATTGTGAAATTTTTTTACATACATACATATGTAATTTAGTGGAAAAACTAAAATAAAAAATCATCATTATGGTGGAAAACTCATCAAATCACCATTGAGCAAAAAAAACGTCGAAATGACGACGAAATCGTCAATTCGGTAACGCTGCGTGCAACCCTTCGTGAGTTGAACGCAAAAGTTGCCTGAAAATGGCCTCGTGCGAAAGTCCCATTTCAAACGGGCAGACTTGAATGTTATACCATGTTCTGATCGACATCGAAAACATGTTTTCGTTGCTAAAACTGGTTTTCGACTTAAAACTTGTGTTTTCGTCCATGTAAAATCTGTCAAACGGAAACCAGTTTTCGCTGAAAACTATTTGAAAACTCACGTTCCACTCATTCCAATCGGTGTCTTCACTCTAAAAAAAAATTGTGTAGATTTCCTAGCTAAAAGGTAGGTTACTGATTTCCTACCTTATTATTTGCAAAATTACATGCTCCATTACTCAACGAATAGTTGGTTTCAATTTCGGACTTTTTAGAGTGTAATATAGCTGCTGTGGTGTGCGTAAATTTATTACGTAAGTGTGTACAAGCTACAAAATACACATCTGCTGTTTGATTTCACCCGTAGAATTGTGTAAAGCCGCTAACAAAAAGGATTTTTACACACGAAAATGTCTAAACGAGAAAAATACATATTCATCGTGTAAATTTACCAAAAAATTTTAAAAATAAACAAACAAAAAAACACGATTTATAGTCGCAATTTTAAACAGATTTTTTAGAGTGTTCACTAGTTTTTTTCGATTACACAGGCCGACAAAATTTAACCAACATTCAGACCCAGAAACCAGACTATATATTTCCGAAGGTTTATGATGCGTTGAATCCAAATCTGGCCTCAGAATTTCTCTATCAGCTCTGGTTTTCGAGATATCCTAACCTAAAAGTGCAAAAAACACCGTTTTTGCCCATATTTGAGGTTATGTAGCCTTGCAGATGTTTTCTTTCACCAAAATAATAGGCTGGCGTCTCTAAGTATAAGTCTTCTTCTTTCAAATGGCGTTTTGTTTGCTCAAATATCATTTTTTTTTCGCTGAGATATAGCATTTTGAAATTTTCATGTTTCTAAATTTTCCTACACCTGAAAATCGATTGAGATTACATAGACATGATATAGTCGATTCATTTTTTGGTTACATCTTATGATTGTTGTATCGAGAAAATTGGTTCACTGAGATGGTTAAAAGCTAACCAACTCGAAACCACGTCGAAAGTCTGATACAACCCTGTGTTTTGCCGCCATCTGTTGGTCATTAGCGTTAAAATGTAAAAAATTTGTTCCCTACTAGTGTTTGGACTTCACTAAATCAGATCAGATTTACTCCGATTTTTGAAAAAATTGAAATCTACTCCTCTACTCCGCTTGACTTCAAATCTATTCCATCTTTTTTTTCATTCATGTTATGCTCCTCTTAAGGCCGTTTTTTAAGTGTTCACCACCGGTTTCAGTAAAAAAAATGAAAGTTAGCCAAATCTCACTGTTAATAAGTAATTCTTTCATACCAATGCGTCAATAAAGTAACCCCGTTTGATGTATGGTTGTAGAATTTGGCGGATGCAGAACTTTACTTAAATTGTTAAGAAATATATCGTCGATGTTTTTGCAAAACCGCCCATCGACCGGTTGCAAAACCGCCTAAATCGCCGTTGTGGCAAAATGAATAAAAATCGGTAAATCGTTATTAAAACAACAGATTTGTAAAATAATAGCTAGAGAAAATACCGCCTATCATTGCAATGCCTTCAAACAATAAATGGTTTATTAGCTCTCCTGTAAAATTTTAGTGCCGCAAGATAGGCGGTTTTGCAACTGGGCGATGGGCGGTTTTGCAAAAACATCGACTATATGTAGAATGAAATTTATATAAAGTAGAAAAGGTTTAGATCCTGTTGCTCTTTAAAAAATTAAGTGTTAGAAATGTTCAACTTTATAGAAAAAAAATTACCTAAATATGTAATCCTTGCATTGCCTCGCGTTCTTATTTTGCATGAATAGAAAACATTTAAGTCAAACAATTAATGTCAGAAACGAAAATAAAAAATTCAATCTAATACGTAAAATTTGTTTTTGCCCCGATTTTTGCAGCGATTTAGTCCTGAATCGAGTTTTGGAGCTCCGAACACTGTTCTCTGCATTTGTACTGTTTTATAAACCTCAAACCGCAGTGTGGACAGCAATAGTTAGTGATGTGGTTAAGTTCGATTTGAGATGGTTAATTTTTTGGTGGGGACTTGGTATAAGGGCCGTTTGCACCATATCTAGTTAACGCTAACTGGAGGTACATCCTTCAGTTAAGCACGTCAACTGCTTTATCGAGCACATGTTATATGATGGGTGTCGATAACGTCGATAAAGATTTTTAACTGGGAGTTAGAATTAACTAGACATGGTGCAAACGGCCCTAATACCATGTCCCCACCGGAGCTAACCACGTAGTTATGGCTATTGAGTTGGTTATCCCGATAACCCACTTGATTTAGCGTAGTTTCGCCATATAAAAATGACAGCACTTAACCATTTCACTGAGACGGTTAAAAGCTAACCAACTCGAAACCACGTCGAAAGTCTGATACAACCCTGTGTTTTCCCGCCATCTGTGGGTCATTAGCGTTGAAATGAAAAGAATTCGTTCCCTACTAGTGTTTGGACTCAACTAAAATCAGATTAGATTTACTCCGGTTTTTAAAATAAATTGAAATCTACTCCTCTACCCGCTGGACTTCAAATCTATTCCGTTTTTTTCATTCATGTTATGCCCCTCTTGGGGCCGTTTTTTGAGTGTTCACCACCGGTTTCAGTAAAAAATTTGAAAAGTAGCCAAATCTCACTGTTAAAAAGTAACTCTTTCATAGCAATGCGTCAATAAATTAACTTCGTTATTTTTTGACGTATGGCTGTACAAACTGGCGGATGCAGAACTTTACTTAAGTTGTTAAAAAATATATGTAGAATGAAATTTATATAAAGTAGAAAAGGTTTGCTTTTTAAAAAATAAGTGTTAGATACGTTCTACTTCATAGAAAATGCTAAAAATTACCTAAATATGTAACATATTCTCCTTGCATTGCTTCGCGTTCTTATTTTGCATGAATAGAAAATATTTTAGTCAAACAATTAATGTCAGAAACAAAAAGAAAAAATTGAATCTAGTACGGAAAATTTGTTTTTGGTCCGATTTTTGCAGCGATTTAGTCCTGAATCGAGGTTTGGAGGTCCGAACACTGTTCTTTACATTTGTACTGTTTTATAAACCTCAAACCGCAGTGTGGACACCAATAGTTAGTGATGTGGTTAAGTTCGATTCGAGATGGTTAACTTTTTGGTGGGGACATGGTATAAGAGTTGAACAATGTGAGATTAGACTAACCTATTACAAACGCTGTAAATTTTATTTTTATTTTCCTCGGTACACAAATGTCGCATTTTGATATTTCGCTTATTTTATTAGTACTAACGCACGCCAGCAATTATCTGTCAAATATTTCTGAACGGCTAGGTTAGGCTATATTTGAGTGAGTGACTGTTTGAATTTGTTCCTGCTTTTTTTCGTTGAGAGAAGAATAGAAGTGGAAAACTTTTGACTACCATTCAACTGTGAGTGGCCAGAAGCAATTCTTGTGCATACGGTTCAAATTGCTGCTCACAACGTCCGGACATTTATATCCACGTATCCTCTTGGTAGCTACCAAACACCCGTTTGGGAGCGAGCTAAAGTGAGAAGGCGTAAAACTTCGCGTACGCTGGGTTTGGGTCCAGCCGCGTTAAAACCCCGCCCAAGAAAAAGAATAAACAGCCTCGAATGAGACCCCCTTTTTTGATGACGACCACGGCAAACGTATAAAGGACTATGATTTAAGGGTATGCACCTGGAATATCCGGACCCTTAATGGGGAAGGTGCCTCGGGAAGACAAAAGCTGACATCACCGCTATCCAAAAAAGGCGATGGACGGGGCAAGAAAAAGTAAGCCTGAAGCCTTGCGACGTCTACTACAGTTGCTATGTAAAGGAGCGCAAATTCAGTGTTGGATTCGTGGTAGGAGTGAGACTCCGTCGTCGAGTACTGGCATTCACCCCGGTGGACGAACGTCTAGCCACAATCCGCATCAACGCTAGATTCTTCAACATCTCGCTCATCTGCGCCCATGCCCCGACGGAAGAGAAGGATGAGGCGTCCAAGGATCTCTTCTATGAGCGCTTGGAACGCCCATATGCGCGCTGCCCCCGACACGATGTCAAAATCGTGCTTGGCGATTTTAATGCCAAGGTGGGCAAGGAAGGGATCTTTGGCGCCACTNATCGACTGTAGTACTAGGTTTCAGCATAAGAGCATCCACCAAGCTACATGGCTGTCTCCAGATGGAAAAACGAGAAACCAAATCGACCACGTTGTGATAGACGGCAGGCATGCTTCAAGCGTTTTAGACGTACAAATATCGACTTGGACCGCTATCTTGTTGTAGCCAAGATACGCACCAGCCTCTGTGCAGCAAAAAATGTGCGCCCAACAATGCAGGGAAAGCTTAACGTCGAATAGCTGCAATCACAACAGACGGCCTATTTTTTCGCCACTCGACTCACACACCTGCTCTCTGAGAGCACTCATCAATAATCCGACATACGCGAGCAGTGGCCCACATTTCCCGATCATTAGTTGGATTTCACCGAGCCCGAAAGAACAACTGGTACGATGAGGAATGTCAAGAAGCCGCAGAGAAAAAAGATGCCGCCTACGGCCACGCTGCGATCGGGCGCAACGCGAGCCATGTGGGACCGTTATAGGGAACTGAGATGCTTGAGATGCTGGCCGACACGAAGAATGCCCGAAAATTTTACCAGAGAGTTGGACTACTTACGGAAGGTTTCAAGACCGGGGCGAACTCCTGTAAGAACCACAATGGCGACCTAGTGACCGATGTCCAGAATATACTTAAATTGTGGAGGGAACACTT
>NW_016157238.1:154499-195323 GCF_001687245.7 Rhagoletis zephyria
TTGCAACCTACTGAATGGTAGCAGCACTGAAAGTAGTGAAGAAGACGAACCCGAGTCCCCAGTCGATGATGATGGAGTAGCTGGCCTGACTATGACGAGGTATGAATAGCGATTACGCGGCTGAAAAACAACAAAGCTGCTGGAGCTGACGGCCTGCCAGCCGAGCTATTCAAGTACGGCGGCGAGTAGCTGATGAGGTGCATGCATCAGCTCGTATGCAGAATATGGTCAGATGAACGCATGCCCGACGACTGGAATTTAGGTGTGCTCTGCCCAATCCACAAGAAAGGCGACCCCGCCATACGCGCCAACTACCGCGGAATCAGCCTTCTAAGCATAGGTTATAATAAGACCTTATGTCTATTGTGCGACCTCGAGTGTATTGTGCGAAAGACTGAAGACCACCGTCAACGAACTGATTGGACCTTATCAGTGTGGCTTTAGGCCTGGAAAATCTATCATAGATCAGGTATTCACAATGCGCCGAATCTTGGAAAAGACCCGCGAGAATAGGATCGACACACACCATCTGTTTGTCGATTTCAAAGCCGCTTTCGACAGCACGAAGAGAAGTTGCCTCTATGCCGCGATGTCTGAATTTGATATCCCCGCGAAACTAATACGGCTGTGTAAAATGACGTTGAGCAATACCACCAGCTCCGTCAGAATAGGGAAGGACTTATCCGAGCCATTTGATACCAAACGCATTTTCAGACAAGGGGACTCTCTTTCGTCTAATTTCTTTAATCTGATGTTGGGGAGATAATAAGAGCCGCAGAACTGAACCGCTCAGGCACAATACTTTACAAGAGTATACAATCGACTTACGGAAGGTTTCAAGACCGGGGCGAACTCCTGTAAGAACCACAATGGCGACCTAGTGACCGATGTTCAGAGTGTACTTAAATTGTGGAGGGAACACTTTTGCAACCTACTGAATGGTAGCAGCACTGAAAGTAGTGAAGAAGACGAACCCGAGTCCCCAGTCGATGATGATGGAGTAGCTGTCCCACCGCCTGACTATGACGAGGTACGAATAGCGATTACGCGGCTGAAAAACAACAAAGCTGCTGGAGCTGACGGCCTGCCAGCCGAGCTATTCAAGTACGGCGGCGAGGAGCTGATGAGGTGCATGCATCAGCTCGTATGCAGAATATGGTCAGATGAACGCATGCCCGACGACTGGAATTTAAGTGTGCTCTGCCCAATCCACAAGAAAGGCGACCCCGCCATACGCGCCAACTACCGCGGAATTAGCCTAAGACCTTATGTCTATTGTGCGACCTCGAGTGTATTGTGCGAAAGACTGAAGACCACCGTCAACGAACTGATTGGACCTTATCAGTGTGGCTTTAGGCCTGGAAAATCTATCATAGATCAGGTATTCACAATGCGCCGAATCTTGGAAAAGACCCGCGAGAATAGGATCGACACACACCATCTGTTTGTCGATTTCAAAGCCGCTTTCGACAGCACGAAGAGAAGTTGCCTTTATGCCGCGATGTCTGAATTTGGTATCCCCGCGNCTTTCGACAGCACGAAGAGAAGTTGCCTTTATGCCGCGATGTCTGAATTTGGTATCCCCGCGAAACTAATACGGCTGTGTAAAATGACGTTGAGCAATACCACCAGCTCCGTCAGAATAGGGAAGGACTTCTCCGAGCCATTTGATACCAAACGCATTTTCAGACAAGGGGACTCTCTTTCGTCTAATTTCTTTAATCTGATGTTGGGGAGATAATAAGAGCCGCAGAACTGAACCGCTCAGGCACAATACTTTACAAGAGTATACAATTGCTGGCGTATGCCGACGACATCAATATTATCGGTAAAAACGAGGGCTATGTCTCTTCTGCCTTCTCGGGATTGGATAGAGAAGCAAAGCGAATGGGTCTGGTGGTGAACAAGGACAAAACGAAGTATCTCCTGTCATCACACAAACGGGCAGAGCATACACGTCTTGGTATCCACGTCACTGTTGACAGTTACAAGTTTGAAAATGTAGACGACTTCGGAGAATCACTCTTGCCAACAAGTGCTACTTTGGGCTGGCTGGGCGTTGGAAAGACCAGGTGTAGAAGGACTAGGCTTCACTTGGCATTTCCAATTGGCGTCAGTTAGCACAGAAGAAGATAAATTACTGGCGTGCTGTTTTGGACTCGGCCAAAATCGCTTAGGCGGTTACAGCGCCAATAAATAAGAAGAAGAAGAGTAGCTCAAATTTGATATTTGTTGCCAAAAGCAAAAACAAAATATGTGCAAGTAAGTTTTTGTTTTTGTACTACCGCGCCTAGATATGTCCATGAGACACTTTTTTCCAGAAAGTTTGCTGCTTTTGTGAGTATCCCGACCGGGTTATATTGGAAGTACCGGTACGGAGCTAACTGCCACTTAAATGTCAAGGTGGTGTTGGGGCGACAGCTGAATTTTTCGCGGCAGAGAACATTACGTCAAAATGATGTGTTTGTTGTAGTTCACACTGTTATAATTTGTTAGTTTAATTTTTTCCTTATATACGTGCTAACACCTTATTAAATTCGCCTTGTTAATGATGATAAAATATTACATTTGACAGATTTTACCTGGACGAAAGCACAATTTTTAAGGCTCAGTTATGCATACTTTAGATTACATGATAGTTGTCACATAAAGAATCTGTTTAATGAGCACACAGCATTACATATGTAAATGTCTGTTGATTTTAGATTTCTTCGTAAAATGACATGCTATGCAGTGCAACGCAAATTATGCATAACTGAGCCTTAAGGCCGAAAACCAGTTTTAGCCACGAAAACATGTTTTTGATGTCGGTGCGAACTTGAGAATTGTCAAAACCGGAAAACCAAAGTAGCGGCTTGCGGAATGTGCCACGTTTGTTTGCTACATCGTACAGAGAACGCAAGGCGTATTTAAAAAGGTGGTGTTAGCCGTATATAAATAAAAAGTTACACTAAAAAATTATACGCAGATATCCATACTGTCATTGGTATAAATTACAACAAACACATAATTTTGACGGCCGATGTGGTGTAGTGGTAAGCAGTGCGCGCTTCCACTCCGCAGCGCCTGGGTTCAAGCCCTGGTCAAAGAAACATCGCAAACAAATTTGGAAAAAAGATTTTTTTCTTAACAGCGGTCGCCCCTCGGCGGGCAATGGCAAACCTCCGAGTGTATTTCTGCCATGAAAAACAGCTTCTCATTAAAATACAATCGCCGTTCGGAGTCGGCGTAAAACTGTAGGTCCCTCCTTTTTGTGTGACATCAAGGCGCACGCCACAAATCGGAGGAGAAGCTCGGTCAAACACTAGCATATGTGTAAGCGCCAATCGATTATTATTATTATTATATACATACATACCCTTGCATCCCCTTGAATAGCGACAGGCAAAATCTGAATTTATTTTTTATATGGCAAAATTAAATTCGGATTGTGTTTGTCCCTTTTGAAGTGCAAAGAAGTGAAATTGGCAATAAAAATACCTTTATAACACTACAAAACAAACAAAATAAAAGATATTCGTTTAAATGTTCAACTGAGATCAAATACGGAGGCGCATACCCAAATCCGGACAAGGGAAATTATTAACATTTTACCATAGTACAAGAAAACGAATATAACACGGCTCAAAATAATAGCACCACAACATTTTTAGCAGGTTTGACTATTTTTTCTTTGTATTCTGCACGTTACCGAAGATTTTGTAACCGGAAAATTGTATTACCAAAAAATGTTACCAGTTCTTGTCACAGCGATTCTAGGTACGTTGGTAATGCAGTTAAAATATTCAGCTATGAAGAATTGTGCAAATCCTGGCATTGCATATTTCATGGGGCAATAATTTGTTACCAGCTTATGAGATGGTAACAAAATTTGCCGGTTACAAGAGTATACAGAATGCGAAAAGGGTTTAAAAATTGACAGGAACTTTCTTTACCGGTTACAAACTTTTTATTACCAGCGCAGAATAGACCTGTTAGGGCCGTTTGCACCATGTCTAGTTAACTCTAACTCCCAGTTAAACATCTTTATCGACGTTATCGACACCCATCATATAACATGTGATCGATAAAGCAGTTAACGTGCTTAACTGAAGGATGTACCTCCAGTTAGCGTTAACTAGACATGGTGCAAACGGCCCTTAGTGTCTACTAATTTTTTATAAAAGTTGTACAAAACATAAAAAACTACAAAATAATTAAAAATTCAAGCTTTTTAATTCGAATTTCTATAAAATGTTTGTGTAAGCAGTTATAACTATATACAGTATATTTTGCTTAGCTGCACAACCTTCTTTGCACGAAAAACTTGTGCACTTAACCGAAAAAGGCACTTAAGCGAATTTTCTTTACTACTTCAATGAGGAAGGTATCCAAATCCCTATGAAACCAAATAATGGAGAAGCACTTACCACGTTGAAATTACTGCAAGCGAAATTTTTACCGAATAGTATCTAATTATCTATATATATATATATATCTATAACTACATAAACTTATAGCCATTTTCGTTGTTCTGCGAGATAAACAAAATAAATAAAAAGTTGTAAAATTAGGTAATTGTAGGGCCAGTGCAGGTAAACGTAATACTTTCTTTGATAATTGATACTAGTCGCGCAATTTTTAAGGCAGGTATCGCCAATGTGCAGGTATGCTAAATGCATCTATCGGAGCAGTTTCCTTATAAATGTTAAAAATAATGCCTCTGATGCGCATTTTGGGGTAGGTATCTTAAATGTGTATATACTATAACCCAGTGTAAGCTTATAGTTGCTAAAAATCCCAATGATTTAAAATTTTTTTTGCCGACGGTCTTGTGAATTTTCTTGAATAAAAAAAAATTAATGTAATGTGTAGAGATGTAAAGAAGAGACATTGTGAAGTCTTGCTAAAACCCGACATCGATAGTTTTTAAAAACCATCGATAGTGGCGACAGTTTTCACCTATCGATATTACTATCGATAGTATCCCAGCTCTATTGCTAATTGGTTGGCCAAATTAAAATATAAATATAAGATAAAGGTTGCTAATAATAAGAAAATGAAAGAAAAAGATTTTGGTTCTGTTTTTTTCGTAGCAACACTGTAAACAAAGGATGAAAGTAATGTCAACGAAAACACTAACAGCCGGTGCGAACAGCTCAGCTTACAGCCCACAATCCCAAAACTCGTTTTCAAAGTTTTTTCGTTGTCGGTCCAAAATGGTATAACTCTCACTTAACTCTCCTCCAATATTATCTATAATAAAAATGATAATGCTGCTTTGTGGCACATTTACCTAAAAGTCTTGCCCACTGACCGCTGGTAACTTCCTAAAAGGGATACGGACTTTATTGCTTTTTTTGCGAAGGCTGTTCCTTAATCTTTTTAGTGAATATTACTTATTTTTACAATTTTACAAAATGTTAAACTTTGCCGCGTAAACGCAAATTTATATTTTTATTTGCAAATAGCTAAGTCACGCAAATAAATATTGATTAGTGGTATTATTTGCAAATAAGCGCAAAACGTTGCTATAAGGCTTATCTTCTTTTTCAATGGTCCTATCATTGTTTTTTTTTAAACAAGACGTTGGCATTTTCCGCCTTGTTTTCTTTTTTGATGGTTTTTGAGGGAGTTTTCACCGTCATATAAACAGTGAGTTAGGTATTTTCAAATTATTTTTATTTGCAAATAGCTAAAGTATAAACGTAGTATTTATTTCCATTCTTTAGCTCCATTAAAATGGAAACAAATTTTGACAGCTGCTGTTGCTGTATGCTAGGCAATTTTTAGCGACAGGGAGGACAGAATCGCAATTTTTGGAGATCGCCAAAAATTCGGATAAAATTTTAGCTTTAGCATTTTGGCATATTTTAGCCATAGCGAAAGTTGGAATACGGCTGCAGATTTCTATCAGCATCACATCTGGGGTGTTCACAGATAATCCAAATTTTTAGCATCAAACTGTGAGTACTCCTTTCTAGCAGTCGCGCTAATTCGTCGCGAAACTTTACTGGTGTTCCCAGACAATTCGTCTTTGCGTCAATTTTTTTATATGTCGGCTTTCGATATTGGTTCTGAAAAATATTAATTGTTTAACTTTATTACCAATTGCCAAACTTTGTTCTTTTTTCCCTTGATTTATTGGTTTTCTGCAGCCATTGCTCTCAAATCAAATGCAAATGCGGATAACGTCCCCAATAAATATGATTGGTATTGCCATAATGCAACTCTGCTGCGAGGTTGCAAAATGTAGACGCGTAAAAACATACCTTTGAGTGTGATAAAATGTAGACGGCGTCGTTTTCCAATTTAGTATGGGAATCAACAACACCACAGATTTTACGGTTAGAAAACGTCTTAAAATGTAGACGTCTACACCGAACGAACCGAACCGTATCCCAATCGATGTTGAGTTTGCGTAACTAGCTAGCAACTGTATACGCGAAAAAGCAATGTTGCCACTTGTTCTCATTAAACTATGTACGGATCGTGGAAATTTTTGAAGATCACAGGGTTGCTTTTAGCATTTAGATTCTTAATGCGAAAATTGAGTTGCATTTAGGTGACGAATTTTGTATGGATTTGCATTTAGAGCCAAATGCGCTAAATGTGCTTCTACTCGTAAGCAAAAACAGCCCATTATTAAATCTGACACCCGATTTACAAGATTCATTACTTGAAAGCAATTCTTGCTCATTCTCTTTTGGTTTTTATTTGCTTTTATACGCTCCAATTCTGTTGAATTCAAGCATTTGGTACTTTAAACGGGAAACGACGAAAATGTCAAAAGCAAAGCAAGAAAGTTGAAACGACTTGACGGTACAGACGCATGTGTACACGTCCCTTATCTTCTCACCAGTGATCGGACTGAAAAGAATTCTGTGTAGTAGAATCTGGAAAAAAATGTGGTCCATTTCAAAAATATGTGGTATATCTCAGCTTTTGGATAGTTTATTATCTATTTATCTTTTTTTTTGTACTACGAAATAGAAAATATAATAAGTATTAATAGGGTCACGACAGTTCAACACGTTTTGACTATTTTTTTTTGTTTGTTTAAGGTTTATTAATTTTTTGCAAAAGTATAGCTCATTTTCTAAAAGACCATATACTTAATCCGAGTTTCAAACTTTGTGCAAAAATTTAAAAAAATTGTAGAACGTTTCACATAAATTGCAAACTTTTCAATTATAATCTCCAGGAAAAAACTTTTAAATTTAAGTACAGTTTTGACTATTTTTCCTTTGTTTGTTTAAGGCTTATTAATTTTTTACAAAAGTATAGCTCATTTTCTAAAAGATCATATAATCTGAGTTTCAAACATTGTGCAAAAATTAAAAAAATTGTACAACGTTTCACATATATTGCAAACTTTTCAATTATAATCTCAAAGAAAAAACTTTTAAATTTAAGTAGGTATATGTAATAAAGTGCAAATTTTAAGATGCTAAAAACTGCGTTGAGTTTTGGAATTTTTCTTTTTCTTGGCAATGTAAAGCAGTTCCTTCCTTACAAAGATATTTTTCGAACCTACTTTGAGAGATTTCTCCAACGTTGCGGAGTGCTGTCAGCTTTTCTTTTTACCACATCACGATTTAGCGAACAAAGGTGTGCGTTCCACAAACTGCTATTTGGATTTTGCCTATTCTCAAGTAAATGTAAACAACGCCTCAGAAATTTTAAATGCAATGAAATTTACTAATCCTTTCACAAAGCTCATATTTTTAAAATTTCTTTTTAACTTTTTATAAATCATATAGTTTGCATTCTAAGGCAATTGAAACAAGTTTACCGTCGAAAAATTGCTTGGCTTTGCTTAGGGGAGTTCTACCACAATATGGTAGAAGTCCGATCACTGCTTCTCACCCCCTCTCTTCCACATGCGAGCAGAATTGAATTCAATACTTGAACTGTGTAAAAGCAGTCTAAGCTAATCAGAAAATGGAGCTACATAGAAATAGGCTAGAGTCGAACCGATGAATCGGCCGATACCGAGGATAGTATCGGACAAAAGAATCGGAATCGGCCGTTTTAGGCCGATTCTTGAAAGCGGTATTGTTGTTTAGTTATTTGATTATGTTTTTCTTTTGTTATTATAAAAATTTAAAAAAGCATTTGTTCTTAAAATGAAATTATATTCAGGATTTAATCGGCCAAGAATCTTTCGATGCTTCGGCCGATTAAATTCTGAATTAAATTCATTTCAAGAACAAATGCTTTTATAAACTTTTATAATAACAAAGAAAAACATAATCAAATAACATAACCTCATCCAAGAATCGGCCAAAAACGGCCGATGCCGATTCTTTTGGCCTATACTAGCCCCGTCATCGGCCGATTAATTGGTCGGACTCTAAAATAGGCATCAATGTTCTGCGTTATCGTGAAATGAAAAGTCAAAAATTCAAAATAAATGTGCAATAAAATTGATATTCTTATCACTTCACAATAACGCAGAACGAGAATTGACCCTCAGGTCGCGTCTTTTATTAGTGCCAAAACGAATAAACTCTAACCAGTAGCTCGTTTCTGTAACTTTTATCTACCGGTTGTGCCGCCCGCCGCATACCCGCATAAATCAGCGGTTCCTCGTTCTTCATATATACACACACATTTTGCATAAATTTACCTTTTCAGCTACGATTTCTAATGCTATAAACAATTAATTCTAATATTAACTATATTTGACAGAATTTGTTTAGCATTTGTAAAAAAAAATTTCTAATCTGTCCTAATACTTTTATTTTACTAACTTAAAAACAATCCGAATTTGTACAAGGTGGTATTACTGGCGATTTTAAACTTTCGCCGCGGTCCTTCTGAATGTCAAAATGATGTGTTTGTTGTAATATGCATTCGCCTTGTATACAACAAACACATCATTTTGACATAATTGTCTTGACAAATATTGTCCGGTGTAAACTCTAAGTAACACCACCTTGTATAAATTCGCCTTGACGACGAGTAACACCACCTTGTATAAATTCGCCTTGCTTCAAAACTACTTCAAAACAAGGCGATCAGCTGGTTCTTCGCCTTAAATGAATTTTGTTTTTGCTTTTACTGATTTGACAGCACACCCATCAAAAGCAAAAACAAAATAAATGTAAACTTTGAGGCTAATTGAGATTTGTCATAACCTTTAATACAAAGTTTTGTTGTATTTGCTCTATCGCTACCACCTTGTATAAATTCGCCTTGCTTCAAAACGTGCAAATTAGTCACCAAGGCAAGATGCAAGGCGAATTTATAGAAGGTGGTGTTGTAAGATCAGCTGATTTCATCGCCTTAAATGTATTTTGTTTTTGCTTTTACTGATTTGACAGCACACCCATCAAAAACAAAAACAAAATACATGTAAACTTTGGGGCGAATTGAGATTTGACATAACACCCACAATCCAAATACATGTGGTTGTTCTTGTTGTAATCTAAATTCGGCAGTAACACCACCTTGTATAAATTCGCCTTGGCAAGATGTGTTTAACAAGGTGGTGTTGGGGCGACAGCTGAGTTTTTCACCGTGAAAAGCATTACATCAAAATGATGTGATTGTTATAATTCATACTAACATTGTGCGTATATTTTGTTAATGTAATTTGTTACTTATATACGGCTAACGGCCCCGTCAGAATGGGTACTTTGCGTACGTTCCGCTCAAGGATGAAACTTGACAGCTGGCCTGTTTCATGTGCCTTGCTAGAGTCTGATATTGTCCCTGCATATAAGGTCCTGTGAAAATAAGGATAAACCAATCGACGAACCAAATTTCTCAGGAGGTGACTCCAAACAACAAATCCAAAAAAAATCCGTTTTTTTTCTTGTTGCATTATTTTCTTTTCTTCAATTTTCGATGAAATGCTCTTATAAACTGAGAAAAAATGTTGTTGAAGTGAAATGAAAAATAAATGGTGTATGCTTAATACTTATTATTTGCTCAAATATTATTCGAAATTAAAGCACACTTACACATTTCACTTTTTTCTACTAGCTTATTTACTTTAGTAATTAATACATATGAGAGGAGTGCCAAACAGCCAAAAACTAAGCACTTTCTAAAACAAAAAACATTTTTTTTACAAATTTCTTTAAAAAAAAATCTATAGTATAGTATAGTAGAGCATCTAGATGCAATTCTGTATCAAACAGAAAATTTTGAAAATATCTCGCTTACGTTTTTTTTGCGTTTAGGGTTCGATATAATATATAAAGCAATTCTGTATGTAACTAATTAAAGTTAAACTGTTTTCACAGTCAGATGTACACAGTTGCCATTATACAAGAAATAGTGACATCTTATTTTCGAAAATTTTCGTGTTTTTCGTTTTGCTTGATGATACATTCTCCCAGGTAGAGTATGTTTTTCCCAGCTCATATATGCTCATACATATGTATTTCTTTACACATGATATGTGATTTTCCAACTGCTGCTCCTCTCAAAGATAATATTTATAAAAAGAAAAACTTGAAAATTGTCAAAAATGAAAGTATCATCTTTTGATTAGACACTCCTCATGCGAACTATGTGTAGCCGTGCATTCTATGTAAATACATATTCTATAAATTGAAGTACGTTAGTATTTTATACGTAGGGGGCGTCAGGCTTTTATAACGGCCGGAATTTCGTTCGACAATTTAACTTTTGACTTTATTTCTGTTATCCAATCTCCTTTAACAGACAGGAAAGAAAAATATTCCTGTAGAGGTTTCCTGTAGTTGTTATCCCTCCTGCTATGATTTAAAACCCTTTTTGGATTTTTGTGCAGCATGCCATTGTTGTTCCTATAAAAAAATAACCGTGTAAATACATGTACATGACGACGATACATTCGTAGATATGATTCAATAATTAAAGGTTTGCTCATTAGTGACATTCGAATTTTCCCTCCCTTAACCCCTTTACACTCACACAGTAAGGGAGCCGATTTTGTCAAGAGGGGGCGAGAAACTGTTTTTTGAGCAAACCTTTCATTATTGAATCATGATTCGTAGATACATATGCACATACATATTTCGTTCAGTGTAATTTATGTATGTATATTAGACTGCATCACTCCCCATACAAAAAAAAAAATCGTTTCTGTGTTTGCATTGGAATTATAAAACCTACTATATTTTAAGATTTGCACCAAATATTTCGGAAAAATATTAAGATTTACGTGAGCTGGACCGATTTTTTATTTATATATTAATTTATTCAATCAAATGGAATACAAATCCTTACTGACTAAAGCAAAGGAGCATTAATACTACCAACAGTAATTTATCAGGACACAACGTACTGTTCCAAATGAGAGAGATGGATCATATTCCGAAAGCTCATTTAACTCAGAGAGGCTTCTAAAAAGAGGCGAGAATATCACATAGTTGGATTTCGAAAATCCCAAATAAAATAATGAAACACGCCGCAAGTTAAGAGACGGAACATTTAAAGATAACTTCTCCAAAACGTAGAGCAATCGACAGTGCCTTCCACTATTTTAGCCACAAAGGAGGCAGCGAGGAATGAGAGCCCACTATTTAATGAATTTAAGCCAAGGAGTTGACAACGAGATGCATACGGGGGTGCAGGCTCCGAAAACCTCTGGGAACGCAAGGCAAATTTGATAAAAACTTTTTCAATCCTTTCAATCCGGTTTGTATAGAGGGACTGATAGGGTCGCCAAATGAAGGTCGCATATTCTAACCTAGATCTCATCAAAGTAATATACAGAAGCTTCAGGGTATAGGGATCCTTAGCATAAGCTTTGGAAATAACGTAATTAATATGAGTTGAGGTTACTTTTAAGTCAAAATATACTCCTAAATCTTCAACCTCAACGACAGATCTAAGATCGTAACCGCCAATATTATACTTGGTTTGAACAGGAAAAAGCTTCCTGGTGAAAGTAGAATAGGAGCACTTACTAAGGTTCAGAGATAAACAATTAAGAGAGCACCATGAGTGTAGGCTATCGAGCTCAGATTGCAACAAGAGAAGATCCAAGATACTACCTTGAGGGACACCCGAAGTAGCAATAAAATGATTGAAAAGTATATTATCGATGGCAACTGTACAACACCTGTTGGAAAGTTAGGAACTAGGAATGTTAATCCCGGGATCTCGAAAATCCCGAGAATCTTGACAAGTAATCCCGGGATTTTCGGGATTTGTAATTTGCACTGATGGCAATAATAGAAACTCCTTTTCTTGACCAGTATTGGCTATATTTCTTTTCTTGTTTAATAATTAGTACTTTTTTTTTTATAAATCTCTAGCTCATTGTGCATATAAAACTGCGCGATAGTAAATTTTAAACACAAATACATATCAATATATTCGCAAACCATGGGCCAAATATAGTATAATTGCGTTTTTATTTTTTCACTCTGCCGTCAGTAATTCAAAAATGATTTAAAAATTTCAGAGANTGTTTTTCACTCTGCCGTCAGTAATTCAAAAATGATTTAAAAATTTCAGAGAAATGTGCTTAGAGAAGAAGTGTGGGTATAAAATTAATGAGGAGATCCTGTAGAATTAAGGCATAATCAAGTTTCTAGTGCAGAAGGGCTGATAAATATTGAAAATGTAATTTTAAAATTTTATCCTTGAAATTTCGCATTTGTTCGAATTACGTTCTTTTAACTTTGTCAGCTTAAAAATTACCTATTCGTCTTGGTGAATCCAAAAAAATTAAATTTTTTTTAAACTCTAAAGAAATTTCCTATTGCATTTGTTACCCATATTTTTATTCTACATTCATTGCATTGATTTTTTTTTAATAATTTTTGGAATTAATCATATCTTTGAAATTACAAAGTCCTTCAAAATAAATCCTGCGGTCAGAGAGAAATACGGTGCGAATACCAACATGTTTCAGCCAGGGTTGTGCCTGTAAAATGTTTATATTATTTACAATAATTCTTTACTTGTAAATTATTGTAAATAATTGTAAAAAATGTAAATAATTTACAATTTACAATTGTTTACAATAGTGGAATTCGCGCTTCTGTGTATTTGCTGTATCCTTCGTAAGTGTAACTGGATCTACCGCTAGCAACAATAAATCACACGCTCATGCAGTAACAATTGCACAAAATACAACGAATACACAGAAGAGCGAATTCCCCTAATATTTTACAATATTTACAATAACTTACAATATTTTACAATTATTTGCAATGTAAGTGTAAAAGAAGGAAAAATTTGTGTAAGTTCACAACCCTGCTTTCCACTGATACCTCATTAGTCTAAATCGGAATAGGTTTGGCCCAGTTATTCAAGTTTTTTTTTTTTAACCAATCTTTGAAAGAAGTTAAAAAACAGCATAAAAAATCTCATTATTACGATTCCATTGAAATGATTTTTAAATATTTTTATGCAGATTTTTCAATCATAAACTGATCTGTCATCCGAGGGGATTTTTTCAAAAAGTTCTTTAAGAAACCATTTTTATTAATAAAAAACTCCATTTTTGGATGTATTTTCAAATCTGTCCAGCTCACTTAAATTTTAATATTTTTTCGAAATATTTCGGTGGATGTCTTTAAATATAATAAACTTTGTAATCCCGGCGAAAAAACCGCAACTTTTTTGGTGATGCACTCTAATATATATACATATGTATATTCTGTGTATTTGTACTTACTTGCAAGGATATATACAAATAATTGAAACTAAATAAAAAGTTTGAGGGTCACAATTATCTACATTCCATCTCATTTTACAATATGTAAAGAATTAAATTATTTGTCCATTTTAAAAACTAATTGTCTGTCATTTCGGCATAGTTGGTGGCTTTGAAGTTTTAATAATCCGATGACCAGGAGCTGAAGGTGAAAGACTAAGAGGAGAGGGCATATCATGACGTTTATCTTGAATCGATAAAGGAAGAAACTGTTGTTGGCGTTTTTTGCTTAAATTATTAATATTATGATTATTTTCACTTTTTCCAAATAAAATTGCTAAATGAACTGCACAAAATACGCCCAAACTCTGAAAATGGAAAAAAAATATATAAATACATATGTAAATGCTTGTAACTTAATATTCACATTAAAAATTGCTGACAATAAATACTTATGTACATATCTGTTGCATTTTATTAAAGTAACTTATCTGGACAGAAGCCATTTTCCCCTAAAAACCAATATTTAATTTAGTTCCCAAACAATATCTCAACGATTAACTAGCCATTGGTGTAGTTAGGGATGTCCTTTTGTTATAAACTTAGTAAAAATATTAAAATTTTTAAGCGAAACTTACCTATTATTTTTTAATTCAAAGTCACACCTTCTAAAGTCACTTAAGTTGATTTAATAAAATGCCACAGGCATATATACATAAATATTTGTTACCTGTAAAACAGCGATTGTTGCTGAGCCTAAAGACGTTAGTAGTAGTCGGTTTCTAATTTGCTCAGATACAACGGATAAACAACCTCGTTTATAATGAGTGTCACATGCGGACTCATAAGCATGTTCTGGTCGTGAGCAGCAAGACCAAGGAAGGGAGAGCCGACGATAATCCAGGGGACCATCTACGCCACAGCACTGGAGCTGTAAAAATTTAGGTAGGAGTAATTTATTAAGGAAAAATTTCAGTTGTGAATGTCTTAAACAATTTACATATTTATGCACATTGTACATACATATACAAATATTGGCAGTTCCTCTTATACATACATATGTGCGTACATACATATCTGTAGACGTTTAAGAAAATCACATATCGACGGTACTACGACAAAACCTCGTATCTCAGAAATCGCTACTACTTCGTGTCTCGTAAAATTAATTCGAAATGGGCCTTAAAATATTACGAGTAACTATATATTATTCTTAATTAACTCAAAAGTACTCAGTATTTAATATTCGGTAGAAAAGTTATCAAAAATAATATTCTGTTATTAATGGAAAGTGTTTTTGAGAGAGAGTGGTTTGAGATACGAGGTTTTGCCAAAGTACCGTCGATATCTTTAGCTCTTATCGGCAAAAAAAACTGGTACCAAACACAAAAGATAGTACGTTAATATGTATAGGCTCAACCGAGATCGCTGCGAACTCGCCAATACACGGATATAGGCGAGTACCTAATCGTCTACTAATCGCAGCTTTAAGACAACGCAAAGCAGACATTCTAATGGTTTACGAATTCAGAACAACAAAACTTTGTGCAAAGTGTTTTAGCATCAACCAAACGTCCAAATCGCCCAACGGGTACCAATTTTGTCCAAATTGCCGCACCTGTTGGAATCGAGATGTCAATGCTGGGGAAAACATACTATAGTTTTTATATGGGGAAAAAACAACTTTACCTAGAAATGGTATAGAATAGTTAAAAATCTATATTTTTCTACCAGAAAACTTTACTTATCTGCAGGGGACTCCCAATAGCAATACCCAACTGTTTATTTAACCATTTTTTCATCGCAACTTTAAGTTATAGGTCAGCCAAAAACCTACAAAAACCCAGATAAATGCTATGGGGAGACCAACAATCGTTAGTATTAAAAAATGGAGAGAAACAGAGTTTTACGATCGAAAAATATTGATTTTCATGAATTCTATACCGTTTCTACGAAAAATTAAATTTTTCCCATATAAAAGTACATGGACGGCTTTGAGCGCTTTGAGCGACCTCTATATATTTTTTGATTCTAAAATAAAAAATAGGGGTATACTTTTTTTCGATACAACCCTAGGGGGTGAGAGCATTACAATGCCGACTTTAATGTTTTTGGACCGCCCTAGTGTACATTGACTGTGAAAACGATTTAACTTTAATTAAATGGATATGTATGTCTCTTACAAATGTATGTATCTAAGCATGTATTTTATATAGGTATTCATTTGTCTGTGTGTTTGTATGTATGTATGTATATATATAAATTAAGTAAAAATTACCTGCGATTGCATACGGTTCCATAAATGCAAATTGTCAACCTTTGTCCTAGAAAATTTATCAAGGAATTCAACAAACGAATCATCTATGAAAATTTCTACAGAAGTTGGAAGGCTTTCACGCATTGCCAACGACCAGCCACATATGAAGAATTGAAAGCAAATGCATCCCACGAGCGCTGCTATGAACTACATAAATATGTGTTTTGAAAGAGAGAATAGAATTTTCGAATGTTGCAATTAGGATTTATAGGAAAGTAGCTCAGTAATTGTGTGGTGTGTTACCGTTCCCAATAAACATCGCTTCCTTTGGTTTGTGGCTTGGCATCCCATCCAGCAAAGAAGAAATGTAATTGGTCCTAAACACAAAAGTATTGCAGCTGGCGCCCATAGTCTATTTTGGACAATGCCGTAATAACCAGAATGACCCCATAACAGAATTGTACCAACCAGGATTTGGGCAGCACCAGTTACCTGAAAAACAGTGCTTACTTCAGCTACTTGTGTACTTAGTATATATAAAAAAGGTAAAATATACAATGTTTGCTCAAACATATGTTGCACATATACTGTGTACATACATATGTACATATGCACATAAATGTGTCCCCAATATACATGTATGTATTGCAGGACCAAACGCTGCCACACGAATCAGCTATATGTATGTATGTACATGCATGTTTCATTTTGTTAATATCTACTGATTTTTTCTTTCTTCGTGCTAGAAGCAAACGTTGTCCATTTTATCCTTGAATGTTTTATCCTCACTGGGTAAGGAATTTTGCAGTGCTCAAACTTTTTCCACGTCATAAAAGTCTGAGTATCATTCGATTTACTTACGTACCATTAAGAGCACGACGTAGCTGTAAACTAAATATTTAAAACATTTTATTCGCTTCGTTAATGCCATCATATGCCAAGACTTGCACTGAACGCGAAGTTTAGGTGGTAATTCATTTACAAATATGTAGATATATGTACAGTGGAACACACGAAAAGAAGGAATGTAATTATTATCCAATAAACTCTACGGACACGCTCACGAATTGGTCTTTGCACAAAAATGACCTTAAACTAGTTACTTTCAAATAAGTGTTTGAAATTTAAAAAGTTTCGAGTGTTTCAACATTTTGAGAAACTGGAAACCTAATATTAAATTAACCAATATTTTCCGTGTCTGAAAATTCACAAATTCTCTTTCAGTTTGCTGTGATTATTATGTATAAGAAAGCACGATAAGCGAAATCAGTTTGATAAACTGTTTGACTTTTCCTGTGCTTGTGTTGCTGTCCTTCAAGCTTGCTCTCATGCTCGTGCACAGTTGCGCTCGTAGTTGAAGTTCGTTTAAGCTTGTCATATTATCTATAACTTAAGCATTGCAATGACTCGAAAAAATGGTGCCACAAAATAAAATCCCGTCCTAGTTTTTCTCTTGAATTTTGAACTTTGTATTTTCTAAATTTAAAAAACAGATTTTTAATAATTAAAAAAAGGTAACTAAATAAAAAAATGGAAATGTTGCTTTTTGCTCTGAAATAAAGTTTTCGAAAGTCGTTTAAAATTGGTTAGTATATTTATTCTTGTAACTTATAATTGATTTTAATATATACACACATAGCAAACGTATAACATTAAAGCTAAACTGTTGCCAGTCAGATGTACACAGTTGCCGTTATACAATAAATAGTGACATCTTATTTTCGAAAATTTTCGTGTTTTGCGTTTTGCTTGATAATACATTCTTCCAGGTAGAGTATGTTTTTCCCAGCATTGACGTCTCGATTCCAACATGTACCACATTTTGGGCAAAATTGGTACCTGTGGGGCGATTTGGACGTCAGGTTTATGTTGTAACACTTGGCACAAAGTTCTGTTGTCCGGAATTCGTTCACCATTAGAATGTCTGCTTTGCGTTGTCTTAAAGCTGCGATTAGTAGACGATTAGGTACTCGCCTATATCCGCGTATTGGCGAGTTCGCAGCGATCTCAATTGAACCTATACATATTAACGTATCTACTATCTTCTCTGTTGGGTACAAGTTGTTTCGCAATGTGGTTACAGGCCTTTTGTCGACAAATGTATTTCTTCAGCTTCAGCCGAGCCACCTTTCTTTGCGGGAAAATTTTTTGTTTTTGCTCCAGTATTTCCAAATTCCAGTATTTGAAAATTTTAATCGACACAAGAGTTGATAGAAAGCCAATCGATCGTATCTCACGTGAGGACAACTGTGTTTCATTTGCGGAATTAGTGAAAAATTGTGTATTTCATTTATCTCGTTATACCGTTGTAGGTTGTAAAATAATTCTATACAACACCAAAATACTTTTACGTTCCCTATTTCGTGTAGTTTATTTCCGTTCCATTTTAAATCGGTACTTATACGTTCTAGTAACGCTTCATCGGGGATATTTTTTGAACTTTATTCCAACAGGTAGCTCAGTGTACTATATACTTTTTTTTTGTCGTCCTCAAATTTAAAATATTTTCACAGCCGAGTATATGCGTGCATCCAAGCAAATTCGACCGATACGAACTATCATACAACTTGAGGTTTTTTCGCAGCATATTATACTCCTGGTCTATTGTATATTTTGATTTTTTTTTTACCATCAGATGGTAATAACAGTCAAGAAAATTCATTGCGTCAAAGTTTCCTTGTACCCAACATTTCATCAGTGTAAAGTGAATGTATCTTGATACCTCGACGGTATCGATATTCGGCTGTAAGCCTTCTTAATAAAAATATAAAATTTGATACCCAAATTCCAATATATCTTTCATTTTATCAATTAAGTTGAGTTAAGTTTTCAAACAGGAGCAACCCTGCTCAAAAATATTTTCGACTGTAAGCTTTCTTTAAACTCTTTAGTTTGATACCCACATTGCAATCCATCTGCATGACAGCCCGAATATGCCGCAGTTTTATTTCGGCTGCTTCACTGTCTATTAGATTAAAAGGTGACAGAGGTGATTTCAGATGAGTTCTACTATACTAACTACTATGCAGATGAGTTGTACTGCAAACGAATCCTAAAATTTTAAATTCGCTGCTGAAAGGCTTACAAAATCTGCTGCTTCACTGTCTCGCTGTTTTCACGCGAGTTAAATCTGCAAGGAATTAAGAATAAAAAATTTTAGTTTAATTTATTAGATTAAAAGTGTGACAGGCTGGCAGTACATACATAAATTTCCACCACATAAATTTCCACTTCTGTAATTAAATATAACTTTTAGCTTTGTTTTGTTAAACTCACTCAAACTAACATGCATGACCGAAATCAGGTATAAATCTGGTATTAGTTTAGCGAATTTTTTGGACTTAGTAAAGAATAAGCCTACTTTTTATTCAGCTTATTCTTGACTAAGGGCTGGAATTTAGTTTGGCAACCCCGGAGTTCCGCATAAAGGTAGCTATGGAGTGGTAGAATAGAATGATTGCATATATAAATTTTTTAGCTTATAAAGTAAAATTCAAGGCGTTTATATCGTAGCCTAGCAAAAGCCATAATAATAATAATAACAATAATAATAGTAATAATAATAATAATAATAATAATAATGAAACTATTTATCATTTTATGAATCTGAAATCTTCTTCTTATTTGGTGCTGTAACCTCCCAAGCGATTTTGGTCGAGTTCAACAAAGCACGCCAGTCGTTTCCTTTTTGTGCCAACTGACGCCAATTGGAAATGCCAAGTGAAGCCAAGTTCTTCTCCACTTGGTCTTTCCATCGCATTGGGGGCTTCCCTCTTCATCTGCTACCTCCAGCGGGTTCGGACTCCATTCGAACGACATGGCCAAGCCAGCGGAGCCGCAGCTCATCGCTCCATCGTCTGCGGTACTCGCCGTCGCCAACGCATAAAGGGCAATAAATCTTCCGCAAAATCTTTCTTTCGAATACTCAAAGAGCCGGCTCATCGGATGTTGTCATTGTCCATGCTTCTGCGCCATATACCAACACGGGCATGATGAGTGTCTTATAGAGTGTGGTTTTCGTACATCGAGATAGGAAATTACTCCTTAATTGCCTACTCAGGCCAAAGTACCATTTGTTGGCAAAAGTGATTCTGCGTTGAATTTCGATGCTGACATTATTATCGGTGTAAATGCTGGTTCCCAAGTAAACAAAATTCTCCACTTTCTCGAAATTTTAACCGTCAACAGGCGCGAATGTGCTGACTGTTTGTTTGAAGACAAGAGATACTTCGTCTTGTTCTTTTTGACCACCAGACCCATTCGCTTTGCTTCCTTATCCAACTTGGAAAATGCAGAACAAACCCTGCGGTTCTTGTTACCGATGATTTCGATGTTATCGGCGTACGCCAGCAATTGCACGCTCTTGTAAAAAATTGTTCTGAAATCAGATTAGAAAAATTCAATTTGGCGGACTCAATATGGCGACCAAAAAAATCAAAATCGTTTGGATTCGCTTAAATTTTACAATTGGAGGTTCACAAGGTCGCTGATTATGAATCTGGAATGAGATTTTAAAAACCCCAAAATGGCGGATCCCATGGAATCTACCATTTATCACGGCAAAGTTAACATCGAACGCACGTACACGTCGTATGAGTAACATTCCCACCTCGTCTGGGTAACTCATACGTCATGTAGGTGCATTCGATTTTAACTTTTCCGTTATAAATAGTAGATCAAATATGGATACATTTTGAATTTCTGAAATCTGCTTTCAGGTTCGTAGTCAGGGACCTTAAGAACCTCCAATTGTAAAGTTTAAAGCGAATCTAATAGAAGTTGATTTTTCCGCTGGTTAGAAAAAAACTGTTTCTAATTTAGATGTTGCTCTGATCAGGGATTTAACTCAGGCCCTAAGGAGTGGTAGTATGCACCTCTAACAACTTAGCTACACCGGCCACACAAAAAGATTGTAAACTTTTTCACTAGACCTGTTAGACGCTCAAATTACCACTTCAGGCAACTTTGCTAACGTTTGGCATAGGCCTGAAACCGGGGCTTCGGAGCAAAGGTTTTTTCTCGCTCCGGTATTTTATTTCGCTCCGAACTCCACTCCCGCTCCCAATAAAAACCTTTTGTTTTATTTATTTAGTTACTTAGTACATATCGAGCCCTAACCGATAAAAAATTGTTTTTTTTTTTTTAATTGCCTCTTGTTGCAGCTATTTATTTATATGATCCCAATGAATTTTGTCTTGTAAATAAAATGATAGATATTAACCCAGCCAACAAACAATCCGAAAATGGAAAAGTGGATGAAATGCGGATTTTTGTCCGTTTACCGATTCGATTTTCGGATACTTTTATGATCCGTTTTTCCACTAAAGTGTGCAGCAGAAATGTATGTACAGAGAAGAACTGAAAATTGTTTTGGCTGTTTTTCTGAAATTGTTCTTATTGCATATTTCGTTCAATACGCTTTTCTTCTGCACTTCACAGATGCTTTTTCATGGTTCATGCATTCGAACCCGACATATTCTGAAAGCTAACAAATACTAACACGCTCCTCTGCACGCCCTCAGCCACTGCCGACTACGTATACATGCTTTCAAATGTTCAGCTTGAACAAATAAAATACGTGTTAATTTCGATAACTTTTTCTTTCAAATAACGTCATCTTCTTCGAACGAAAATTTTAGTCGTTTTCCGTTCTTTTCCGGATACGGAGAATTGTACCAGGCCGCACTGTCGGCAAAATTTACTGCCTCGGAAGTCATTGTTTTTTCATCGCCGTTCAAATTGACGTGGATATTATCCTTGACTGCTAGGCATTGTGCAATGAACAGTATTGCCAAGTAAAAATAGAATGACAATTTATTTAACATGGTTGTTTTCAGTGGCAAAAAAAATAAGTTTAATTTTATTTAATGAGCTGAGGAGCAAATTAATTATAGCTCTTCATTCCAGCTCCGCTCCTGCCAAAATCCTTTGCTCTTTAGCTCTTTGCTCCTTTGCTCCGCTCCTGCCCTAAAGAACTGTGATTAAACTAAATAAAAAAAAAATAATAATATTTCCCTATCCCATAGAGTTAATGTTGATAACTTTTGATTTTGAAATTTTAGCAGAAGTCATTATAAACAATTTATGAAAATAAAAATGAAAAACGTGGAGCGCATGCAATACAATCCATTACCTACATTTAATTGACAACATTGAGATCGATTTTAAGCGATCGATATCCACATACCCACATACATACCAGGGATGGGCGTTTTTCAATGAATTACACTGGATCACAAATTTTAATTTTGATTTTGTTCTCCAGATGCCATTATCCAATTTGTATGTAGAACCGCTCGCTGATTCCGAAAATCGAGTTAGTATATTTTTGAATGGGTACGTTTTCGAGATATTTGCAATTTACCGTTATTCTGCTTAAAAAAAAAAGAGTGGTTCCACTTAATCAAGTATATCTTACGAACCAATCAAATAATCGTAATACGAGGTACAGTAAATGAAAGAAAANACTCAAAAAAAGAGTGGTTCCACTTAATCAAGTATATCTTACGAACCAATCAAANGCTTAAAAAAAAAAGAGTGGTTCCACTTAATCAAGTATATCTTACGAACCAATCAAATAATCGTAATACGAGGTACAGTAAATGAAAGAAAATAAAATTCTCTATAAACCGTATATACATCACTTTTTGATAGCCCTGATAGTTTCTCAGAAATTAATTTATCATTCAAGATTTTTTGTTTTTTTGATGGAAAAATGCAAAAAATTTAAACTTTAACAGGGAAAAAAGTAAAAAAAATAACAGTTTCTGTGTAAATATTTTGTACTTGTGTTAAAGTCTGTTCCTTTAGAAAAAAAACGAAGCTACCAATGAAGAAAATCGATAAACAAATAAGAAAATAATGATTGGTCAAATAAAAATCGCAAGGATTTTTTCTATGAAATATGAGCAGAAAAGTGTGTCACTCATACGCCACGTACACCTGAGTAGGTAGAGTGTTTGCATCGAAAACAAGAGGCGTCAGCAGTAATGAATTAATTTCTCAGAATCTATCAGGGCTATGGAAAAGTGATGTATATATGGTTTATGGAGAATTTCATTTTCTCTTATTTCCCTTATCTCGTAATACGATTATTTTATTGGTTCATAAGATATACGTGATTAAGTGAAACCACTATTTTTAAAGCTGAATAACGGTAAATTGCAAACATCTCGAAAAATTATCAAAAAAAAAAAAATATCTCGATTTTCGGAATCAGCGAGGAATTCTACATGGGAATTGGATAGTGGCATCTGAAAAACATTTTTGCTTTAAACCAGTGTTATTATTCAAATAAAAAATTAAATTGTGAATGACGAATAAATTTTTATTCTTCATTCAAGCACTCTCGAATGATGAAGCCTCGCGCATATGTGACCGGCTAGTGCTAAATAAATAGAAAAATTTTTAATTTTTATTTATTTATTTGGTCTACAGAAAAATGTTTTTTTTTACAGACAAATGAGAATAAAACATTAAGATATTTAAGTATGTGTGATATATTACAGAGTAGACTAATTATTCATATTAATTTGTAATAATAATAATAATAATAATATAAAATAACAGGTTGGGAAGCTGGCGAGGCTTAGTCTCCGGTCTAATTTTGTGTGCGGCGGGCGGAAAGACCTAGTTTCCGTTCCGCGCTGTGGACAGGCTGTTCATCATGGTCGGAAAGGCCGAGTTTCCGATCCATGTTCCCGAAGTCATTACGTTGAATGCGTGGCAGGCGGAAAGCTCTAGTTGATCATGGTCGGAAAGGCCGAGTTTCCAATCCATGTTCGCGAAGCCATTATATATATAAATGACAATTTATACAGATTTTAAAGTTTATTTGATTTGCAAAAAAAAGTGAAAGACTGATGTACATATAAGCTCTTCTGTCATTTGTAGCGAAAAAGTCGAATTTGGTACTGCTGACAACATCGTGACTTTATCTTGTGCTACGCACGAAAAATATCCTGATACTATTATGCTTGCGTCTTTTGGAAATACATATACATATATGTATGTATGTTTCAATACCTAAGGAAGTACATACATACATATGTAAACAAAATACATATACATATATGTATGTATGTGCCTATGTATGCATGTTTTGCGAGGTTGGAATTTTGTGTTTTAGTTAGTTTTTTTTTGTTTTTTTTTTGTTATAGCGAACGGATGCCTAATGTGCTCAAATCTCATTGTTAGTTGAATCGTACCTGCGTGTGTACATATTTACACGTGCATATTTGTGTGGGTATGTGTGTGAAAAACAAGTGAGAGGAATAAAATAATATGAATTTTACTCATACGACATGACTCACGAACGTCGATGACGATTCGATTCAGACGATTGCAGACGGCCTCACAAACTATTAAATTATTATTTTTTCTCATTTAATTTAGAATACATATGTACTTTACTACATACATATATAAATGCATACATACATATGTATGTATATATGTACAAGTATTTGATTTCTTTCGCTTTTTTAATCTAAGAAGGTGCATTTATATTATTTCTTTGAAAAGAACCAGCTAAAAAAATATTAATTTTGGGCATTGCCGGTATTTTATAAAACTCTATCTTGACGGTTTCGTTGAAAAATATTAAACGAAAACGACACATTTATTTCAAATACCTAGTTGCATACACACATCTTTGTTATGCGAAAATATATATCTCATCGGCGATGGGCATCACTTTGCCCGCGGGCAAAGCTCTTTTGAGCTTTCCATACATTTTGTATGGGCGCGTGCAAAGTAAAAGCTCTCTCTGCCCATCGCTGATCTGCATACATATGGGTCATTCCATACAATATTTACACTCAATATTTTTTTTTTTGGGTGAAATATATTTTTTTACAATCTTTATCGAAAACAAGAAGACATCTATTATTTTATTTTTTATTTAGAAGATTGCATGAACGCAAAGGGCACCTGGGTGAACATCTGATAACCAAAGGCGAAGTGAAATCCGTAGATTTAGTTTCCATGCTAAAGTTTCTCTCGGATACAGAATTAATAGACACACTATAATTCATGAAGGGGGCACAATAGATCTGAAGGTCGCAGTGCTCTATCACCCAACAATAATAATAATAATAATGGAGTACGCTGTAAAAATTTCAGAATGGAAACACCAAAACTGTAGAAGTTACGGGTTTTTCATACCTGCGTACATAAACTTTAGTATAGTATAGTTCCATTCTCAAATTTTTACAGTTCCATACCCCATTTACTCCATAAAGTTTGACAACTATTCAGGTTGAAAAAAATAAAAATCANAATATTGTATAAGGTCCAGGTTTTCAGTGCTCGGTTAAATCTGAGTGATGTTGNGTATTTGATTTCTTTCGCTTTTTTAATCTAAGAAGGTGCATTTATATTATTTCTTTGAAAAGAACCAGCTAAAAAAATATTAATTTTGGGCATTGCCGGTATTTTATAAAACTCTATCTTGACGGTTTCGTTGAAAAATATTAAACGAAAACGACACATTTATTTCAAATACCTAGTTGCATACACACATCTTTGTTATGCGAAAATATATATCTCATCGGCGATGGGCATCACTTTGCCCGCGGGCAAAGCTCTTTTGAGCTTTCCATACATTTTGTATGGGCGCGTGCAAAGTAAAAGCTCTCTCTGCCCATCGCTGATCTGCATACATATGGGTCATTCCATACAATATTTACACTCAATATTTTTTTTTTTGGGTGAAATATATTTTTTTACAATCTTTATCGAAAACAAGAAGACATCTATTATTTTATTTTTTATTTAGAAGATTGCATGAACGCAAAGGGCACCTGGGTGAACATCTGATAACCAAAGGCGAAGTGAAATCCGTAGATTTAGTTTCCATGCTAAAGTTTCTCTCGGATACAGAATTAATAGACACACTATAATTCATGAAGGGGGCACAATAGATCTGAAGGTCGCAGTGCTCTATCACCCAACAATAATAATAATAATAATGGAGTACGCTGTAAAAATTTCAGAATGGAAACACCAAAACTGTAGAAGTTACGGGTTTTTCATACCTGCGTACATAAACTTTAGTATAGTATAGTTCCATTCTCAAATTTTTACAGTTCCATACCCCATTTACTCCATAAAGTTTGACAACTATTCAGGTTGAAAAAAATAAAAATCAAACATGATGAAGTTAATAAAAAAAAATAAATAAAAAATAAGATTTTTTAATGCAATTTTTTTTTTTATTTTAATCTATGTCACACTCTCATGGAAAGCCGAGGTAATTACGCACATTTTGATATCTTAACTGATTTTCTCCGACAAATAGTTTATTAACTGCAAACAATTAAAAAAAGATACTTCTATGTCAGTTCAAAATTTCGGGATTTTTTTCGAGATTTTGAATATCATGACGAAATAAAAAATAGGTGTCTTCTTGTTTTCGATAAAGAATGAAAAAAAAAAATATTTCACACAAAAAAAAATATTGAGGTGTAAATATTGTAGGAATGACCCATATGTACATACATATCGTTGTTTAAAGTACAAGTATGTTTATGTTTCATTATTATTACTAGAATTCGAAACAATTCCAAAAATTTTCACAATTTATGTACGTNTTTTATTTTTTATTTAGAAGATTGCATGAACGCAAAGGGCACCTGGGTGAACATCTGATAACCAAAGGCGAAGTGAAATCCGTAGATTTAGTTTCCATGCTAAAGTTTCTCTCGGATACAGAATTAATAGACACACTATAATTCATGAAGGGGGCACAATAGATCTGAAGGTCGCAGTGCTCTATCACCCAACAATAATAATAATAATAATGGAGTACGCTGTAAAAATTTCAGAATGGAAACACCAAAACTGTAGAAGTTACGGGTTTTTCATACCTGCGTACATAAACTTTAGTATAGTATAGTTCCATTCTCAAATTTTTACAGTTCCATACCCCATTTACTCCATAAAGTTTGACAACTATTCAGGTTGAAAAAAATAAAAATCAAACATGATGAAGTTAATAAAAAAAAATAAATAAAAAATAAGATTTTTTAATGCAATTTTTTTTTTTATTTTAATCTATGTCACACTCTCATGGAAAGCCGAGGTAATTACGCACATTTTGATATCTTAACTGATTTTCTCCGACAAATAGTTTATTAACTGCAAACAATTAAAAAAAGATACTTCTATGTCAGTTCAAAATTTCGGGATTTTTTTCGAGATTTTGAATATCATGACGAAATAAAAAATAGGTGTCTTCTTGTTTTCGATAAAGAATGAAAAAAAAAAATATTTCACACAAAAAAAAATATTGAGGTGTAAATATTGTAGGAATGACCCATATGTACATACATATCGTTGTTTAAAGTACAAGTATGTTTATGTTTCATTATTATTACTAGAATTCGAAACAATTCCAAAAATTTTCACAATTTATGTACGTGTACGTATGTGTTTGTACCCGGGTCGTGAACCGTTTTTGAACCGAACCGGTATTGAACCGGATTAACCGATTTCTCCTTCTAGTTAATTGAACCATTAACCGAACCAAAATTTTCTACAAAACCGAAAAGCCGAACTCTTTATTGTAAAGGTCTAGTGTTCGTTTCGACCAGTTTTAAAAGATAATATTTCCTCACTTTTTTATAATAATGGTAATACATACCATGTTGGTTTAACACAATTTTTTGTATTGTTAATTAATAAAAATAACACAGACATACATACTTTTTTTTAATTCCCGTTGAACCGAATCGAAACCCCGGCTCATAGTCAGAAAAAAATTTTTTTTTACGAACCAATCGAAAGGTGGAACAATAAACAATAGTTGGAACCGATGAACCGAACTGACCAAATTTTTCATCCCGTTCACATTCCTGGTATGTTCATACGTGCATACATGTGTACATATTACAGTCGCAGCGAACGTTCAGTTTGGTCTGCCGATCCAAGAAAAATGTGCCAAAATCGACGATCCTGTACTCATTGTATGTACATATGTATGTATGTATTGAATAGTGGTGGTAGCAAATATTGTATAAGGTCCAGGTTTTCAGTGCTCGGTTAAATCTGAGTGATGTTGAAACTTAGTTGAAACGATATATCTAGTTTCAATGAATAAAACTCGCATTTGCACTTGCATACGAGTACATATGAATGTACAATACCTACATATGTACATATCGCACACCTAGATCTAAAGTGAGCTAACTCAAAATTCAGATCAGAAATATGACTACACAAAATTGGCCTGGCTAGATGTAAATATATTCATTTTTACCACGTACGTACTTGCTAAAAAATTAGTTTTTATTTGGTTAAAAAAGATCATCGGATTCAGGTATGGCCGAATGCTAGTCTATGGACGGCAAATCGGTTCGACTTCGGAAAAAAAATTATTTTCGGTCGGGCTCTAGAACACTTACATATAATTGATTAAATAAAATTTTAAATCTATATTCACATACGTAGTATATATGTACACATACATCGAGTTTTGGATTATGACACTCTTGCAGCAAAGGTACGATATGTATGTATGTACACTTGTGGTCAGCTGATTAAGTTAAGTGAACTTTTTGACCAGTTTTGGCTATTTTCTTTTGTTTATTCAATGTTTATAATTATTTTTGCTGACGGTGCTAGGCATTTTCTTCTATATGAAAGTAATTGTCGAGGACAAAAAAAAAAATGCACAACACCCTCAGCAAAAAAATAATAAAATTAAAATCAACGCGATTTTCTAGCGTCTTGAAATTTGCACTACTAAAATTTAATAGGCTATAAAACTGCATACCTAAAATGTTTCTAAAAATTCTGAGTAACAATTAATTATTAAGTAAAAAACACAACCGACTTCAATTCTCATATAAAAATTTAGGAGTCCCGTCAATTTTTTCATGATTAAATGATTGGATCTGAACCAAATTAGTATGGGGCCACCAGTGAGACACTATCTTTACGATAGAGAAAGAATTATCGAAATCAGTTAACATGGCCCAAAGTTATGCGGTAACATAATTAAAAAAATATATATATATATATCGTCGATGTTTTTGCAAAACCACCCATCGACCAGTTGCTAAACCGCCTAAAGCGCCATTGTGGCAAAAATGAGATTATGCATAAAAATCGTTATTAAGACAACAAATTTGTAAAATAAAAGCTGGAGAAAATACCGCCTATCAAGGCAATGCTTTTAAAGAATAAACCGTTTTTTCGCTGTCCTGTAAAATTTGAGTGCCGTAAGATAGGCGGCTTTGCAATTGCGCGATGGGCGGTTTTGCAAAAACTTCGAAGATATATATTCCACGAATTGATAACTTTCTACTCTTTTTGAAGTCGGTTAAAAAGCGTAACATTTTTAAGTGTAATTGTTAAAATTTGCTCAATTTGAAATGCGGCTTTATGTGGTACTGATTATGTTATGTGCTAGACTTTTATAAAAAAAAATTAAAAGATTAAACAGAGAAAAGAGAAATAGCCAAAACTAGTCAAAATGTTACTTAACTAATGACGTTTTATTTTCTACCGAAAACTGTTGCCTTCTCAGTGCCCTCCACGTACAAATGCTAAGAGGAGGGCATTGAAAAGGCAAAATTTTTTGTAGAAAAGAAAACGCCATTAATCAGCTGACCACAAGGTAATGTACTTATATGTATACATACATCCATACATATTCTTCAAATTATTCCTATGGGTATATGAATGAGTGAGCGATATACATTTAAATTTGGCAATATTAAGAATATGGACAAGCATGTACATATGTATGTGTGTATGAGAATACACATATAGTAAGCAAACATACGAAGTAGCATAGTGCATTCGCTTAGAAAGGCTTCTAATGAAAATTATAAATTTATTGAGTTGGAGGAAAATTGTTTAAAAATAGATTTCGGCTGTTCAGTAAAAGCTACTACTTCCTATTTTTTGCAAATTAGTTGTTATAATGCAGTATGTATCCAAAGTATAAGGAAATAAATAAAACTTATGAGTAAGACATTTTTTGAATTTGTACTTCTAAATATTTATGCATGAGTAAACGATTTTTCTTCACCAATCTCACATATGTATGCACATAGTTTGTCCGCAAAAGCTTTCTTCCTCTCTATGCTGCCTTAAACGAAGAGAAGGTAAACGAGAACAAGTCTACGAGTCTCCTAAACGATCGCCGTCTCTATCTAATAACACACAATTCAATTACGTTGTGCCGTGTGCACTCACAAATATAGACTACCTGCGTGCAGCAACCTTTCAGTTCATTTGAGATCGTTGCTAATCGAGGAAAAGTACTTTGGCGCGGTGCTCCGAAATACAAAATTCACCTTCATAGTTTAATTAAATTGAAAAATAATAAAAAAATATTCCAGTTACCTAAGGTATACATAAGCTTGAATGTTGTATCCTACAAAAAAAAAACGAAAAAAATCGTCTGCAACCGTTTTGGTTTAAAAGTGTTCTGACCAAAAAGAAAGGAAAACAACTATTAAATAACTTTTAGGTTTTCTTGCAAAGCTAACAGAAAAAATAAAACTTGAAACAAAAAAAGATGAAAAAATTTAAGACCACTTAATTGTCATAGTAACCGAGTTCTATTTATCCATAGATACAAAAATGCCGTTCACACCTGTTGAGACACCGAAATGCCCAAAATGCGGCAAATCCGTTTATGCCGCTGAAGAGAGAGTAGCTGGTGGTTACAAGTTCCACAAAACCTGTTTCAAATGCGGTAAGGAGATCAGCCTCTAACGACTGCAAAATTAAATATAATATTTGATAAGAAATGTGAATAATTATCGCAATACTCTGATTTTTTCAATCTAGGACTATGCAACAAAGCCTTGGACTCCACAAACTGCACAGAACATGAAAAAGAACTGTTTTGCAAAAATTGCCATGCCCGTAAATATGGACCAAAAGGCTACGGCTTCGGAGGTGGTGCTGGATGTTTGTCGATGGATACTGGTGCACATTTGAACAGAGAGTGAGTATTTAAAATTGTATTATCATTATTGTTCAATATTCATACATCAATGAGCTTTTTCATAAATAACCTTTGGTGGCATATAAGTGTTCTGTCAGAGTTCCTTAAAAACCCCGAGCATCAAAAGTTATATTTCCATATTTTTATACAAATTGATAATATAAGGATATCCAGACACATACATATGTATATAGTATGTATGTAGAAACCGTCATAATAACTCGAACTATATTTACACACACAATTAGATACATTATACAGCTTTGTGGATACATGTGTATTTATGTATGTATGTACATATGTTTATTGTATGCACTGCACACATCATGTATGCGTATATACAAGTATAGGCACTTACAAATATCGAGTAAAGTAATCATTTTTGTTGTATTTGTTTTCCACACTTCCACTATAAATAGACCATTTCTTAATGCACATATGTACATATTTACATACATATAAACATATGTAAGTGTAGGTAACTTTGTACAGATGCTCATGTGTGTGCATGTTTACATTTTCTCATTATTCAGATACTAATTTCGTCCATCCTATTTTCATTTTCAAAAACGTTGCCATAATCTGAAAATTTAATTTTCGATTCTCTTTCATTTCGGGAGCTTTACTTTTAAATCCGTGATTATTTTTTCGAATATAGATGGGTGTAAACATTTCCGAACATTCAAGTTTTTATTTAGAAATCATGATCAATATTTTCAATTCCGTTATTCTCCCATTGTAAAACATAAATAAAGGTTTGACTAGGTATTTAAATCAATCTCAGATGACTTTCGATGCGATATACATATATACATAGAGAATGTGTAAATATCTATTTAATTTAGGGCAATAAAAACAATTTCAGTTTCATTTTATGCCGGTGTTAATTAAGAACAATTAAAAAAAAAAAGCTAAGCACTTTTCATGCTTCCGCCGTAGCATATTTAAAAGTAAAATATGTAACTTAAAAACGTTCACAAAATTTCTAAATTAATTTTTCAAAATGCCTACGCATCATGCTTTAACTTTATATTAGATAATTTGAAAACACATATGTTTTCCTCAAATTCAAACATATTATTATTTTTTCATGTTATCGCAGCAACTAATTTACGTGGCGAAATATAGACGCAGCGATGGAGTGAGTTCAGGAATCAAAATTGTTCTGTCGTGTTAATGTGAACACCTTTCCCGTAAAGATAGTCTACCACATGTTCCAATGTTTAATCACATGTCGCCTCGAAATAATATTAATATTAATATTTGTTTTTTTTTTATTTTTTTTATATTGATGCATATTTCATGAATATATGTTTGTATTTGTGAAATGTTATTAAAAAATTTGTAATAAAAATAAAAATGGATTTTATTTACCAAAATCATTGCATTAAACATTTTTACAATGGGAGATATGTATTGTTTTTTTTTATTGTGTTCATTGTTTTATTTAATTTCATAAACTATATAACTGCTATGTGTATATGTGCATACATACATATGTATCTACATATGTAAGTTTTAAATGTGAGTCGTTTAAATGTATGTATACTAATGACTATTCGAGGAATGACTATTAGAGGAATGACTATTAGAGGATAATGTCAGCATGTAATGTATTTAGCATCTGTGTAGCAAAAATCAAACGAACGCTTTGAATTCATTAACTGACGTAATTTAATGAAATAACTTGTTCGTTGATTGGTTTGCCGCTGATGCACGGGCTAACACTAAACACTTCGCATGACTTAATCATTTCAAGAAAAAAAAAGAAGTAACAAACAATGAAGAAAAATAAAAACAATTAAACATGTACAAACAAAATAGCTTTAGCTTCGGAAATTTTACGCATATCGGCGATTTTATAAACTTAATAAATTTTTTCCAATCACATTTTAGGTATTAGTACTATTTGTATGCTAAACCCATTTTGAATTTTCATCAAGCCATTATTATGTCATACAAATACACCAACTCATTAAGTTTTTTGACGAATCATGCATGGCTGCATAAACGAACTTTTTAAAATGTTTATTAGGGTGGCTCTTTTAAGGCACTCTTTGAAAATTTCGTAAAACATTTACGCACCTTTCTTTAGATTAAGGGAAATACATGCCCCTCGGACTTTAACGTTAAAAAAAACATCCACAAATTAACAATTATTTGCTGGATTTAAAACAGTAAACAGGGTCAAAATCTGTACATAGAGATTTTTTCGCCTTAGAACATCAAAACTTCAGAATGCTTGCCTACTACTTTTCCTTAAAAAAAGCAAAGTAGATAAGAAAATCAGGAATCAACTATGTATATTGTAAGTTCACATTTACAAATGTATGGCAGAGACTGATAATCCACAAAACTTAAGATAAGCATTTGCAAAGGACACTTTCCACATCCTTCAAAAAAGATAATTGCAAACAGAAATCTCTTTTAAATACGAGTGTAACTAAAAAGTCTTTAGAATTCCCAACACTAATGCCATTTAAGTAGATCTGTCCTTTGCGTGATAAATTTGAAATTTTGGCACCTAATGGCCTGTATGCAGCTCTCAAGAAAAGCAAAAACTCCATATAAAATGACGTACAAGAAATGGCTAAGAAATTTTCTTGAGTCAAATTTCCTTAAAGTAGTATGAAGTTCTTAAGGAATTTGCTACGCTTTCTACTACAGTTTCAAAAGTTTTTTGTGAAAAAAGAGCACAAGGCAACCCAGGTTTGGAACAGAACTATATGCCCGTTCCAGTATTTCTTGAGGAAAGAGTGAAGAGCTGTGAAGTATCAAAAATGTCAAAATTTCTTGGACACACACACGAAATAATGGTAATTTTTTCTTGACCGTTTTCTTGAGAGCTGCATACAGGGCTTAAACCATGATGCAATAATATAAGGTGGTATCAGTTGTGACAGCTCGATTTGACACTGCCTTAGCTCAGTAGAATAAGAAGAAAAACGGGAAGAAATTAATCCCCATTTGGGGGAAAAATATAAAATTTCACATTTTCTCCTAAACAAAATTTGCTTTTTTATAGTATATTCGTAATGAAATGAAATAAAATAAGATATATTACCTTTTTGAGGAAACAAAATGTCTATACAGAGAAAAAATAAAAAAATTCAACTATATTATTAGGCAAAGAATTGTTAAAGAAGTAACACTGTTTCAGCTAAGGCAGTTAATATGGCGGAATTCGAGCGAGAAGTTGCCAACCGATAACACCTTGTATTATTGCATCATGTTTTTAAACGACTTCCAAAAGAGGAGGAGGTTATCATTTCGTTGGAATATTTTTTTTTGTTTTTTTTTATGTATGTTACTGCATAACTTTGGACCACGTCAACCGATTTCGATAATTCTTTTTGCGTCGGAAACGTAGTGTCTCAGAGGTGAACCCATACTAATCTGGTATAGATCCGATCATATATATATCCATATATATAACGATTCTTATCGCCATAAAAAGCTTTTAACGGTACCGAGTTCATTGCAGGAAAAATGCTTCGCCAATTGGGTTGAGAGTAAAAAAAATATATAAACCATGTGAGAAATATCTTGAAAACCAATAAGACCATTTTCACCGACAAAACTTGTTACCTTCTTAGTCATAGTTATTATACATACTTTTCAGTGACCCTCGTTATGTACTTTTACAGATGTTTATAATTTTTCAAATACTGAGCTCGGCGCTCCGAGAAACTCCTCTTACCCCTAACCTATACTACTAAAGGGTATCACAGGAAACTACTATACTTGAAAAATAGGGGCCACCCTAATGATCATGTTGTGTATATTGTATGTATATAATCAATTATTAAAAATTTAATAAAGTTTATACATAAGTATGTATGTATGCATTCGACTTTCTTTAACAATAGTGACATTGATGGTGTGCGCAATGGGGCACGCTTGGAGCCACGAGTAATAGCTAAAGCTCCGGAAGGACAAGGGTGTCCCAGATGTGGAGGTTACGTCTATGCGGCTGAACAGATGTTGGCACGTGGCAGAGTAAGTTTCAGAAAAGTTTTGATGAATAACTCGTAAAATATTCAGCTTTTAAAAGCTCAGATTATTCAAATATTTACATACACCTAACGAAAAACAAGAGTAAGGATGATTTTGAGTAATTTGATTACCTGTTTTGAGGTACACAAGACTTTTTTTGAGATTACATCATGTGAAAGTAAAATTTACATAAACAAAAAATCAACATACTCGCGTAACTAGGGCCAAATACATTTTTTATGCGGTATATGCGTTTCTCTGAAAGCCGATTAAAAAAAAATCCGCATAAAAAAGTTCTTTACTTTCATACAAAAACAGAGGATGCGTTCCGGCATTTTTAAAAAACCGCATAATTTCTGACACTCTATGTAAAAAACCGCATAAACAAANGAAGTTCTTTACTTTCATACAAAAACAGAGGATGCGTTCCGGCATTTTAAAAAAACCGCATAATTTCTGACACTCTATGTAAAAAACCGCATAAACAAATCCAGCGAGGCAACATAAAGCAAAACAAAACAATTGATTTCTTCGCTTCAACACTTGAAATTTTTTTGGGAACTCGACCCCATAAAGTAATTTATTTACATTATAGTTTAGAAGTAAAATTTAAGTGGCCATAAAAATAATGCGAGCTCACCTTTACAAACCCAGATGGGGTTTTATTTACTCTTGGATAGGTGTACTTTTAGAAAATACATGTTAATGAAACCCAATTCGTATTCTCCAACTACTATTCCATGTGCATGCGAAATCACCATCTCGCCAGCTAGGCTATTTAAAAAGTTATAGACGAACATATTTTGGTTTCCCCGTAAGGTTAACATTTACAATCCAAATGTTTAAAACGTTTTTTCTCGAATTCAGGTTTTTCGACTTAGGCGGTTATTGCTTATGACCACAGAAATAAGTCATATACCTAATGTACATACATACATATCGCAACTCAATATTTCTTTTCGTTGAACAAGCAGTCAATATCTGAGTGAAAATAATTGGAATTCATTAAAAAAGTAGCATGAAAATTACAATATACAATAAAGGTTCAAGACAATTCAAGAAAAATCAGCATTAGATACAGATTAATAATATGCTGAACACAATTTCGATTTTATAACGATTTCAATACGGATATTTACGCGAATATGTTTGCGAAGAATGTTTCATCGAACCAAATGTGCAGCCATCCAGGTCTAGGCTGTTTCAAGGCTCAGAAATGGATATTGTCACTAACACCTCGTTAAGATTTTGTGCTTAATTAAAAAAAATTCAAGCGCTAAAGCTTAAAATACTCGTAAAAATATTTATTTAATTGTTCCTTCATTCAATTTTTTACATTCTTGAAAGGTGATATTCTACTTTCTAGAGTTTTTTTCTGATTCCTGTATGGATAATTAAGTTTACACTTTACACTTTCTTGAATGTTTGAAAAAGTGCCAACAAAAAGAAAAATGCATTCACATATACTGACAAATACATAGTTTGTGTTCAAGTTTATAAAGTTTTAGTTTTGTATGTGATAATTATTATTATACTGTTTTTTTTTTTTATTTCAAAAAAATAAATCAAAATAGGGGTATCATAGAAGATGCTTCAAGTGTTTGAATTGCAACAGAACACTGGATTCTACGATGCATTGCGACGGTCCTGACAAAGACATCTATTGCCGAGGTACAGGGTTAACTAATTAATTAACTAACCAATAAAAAACAGGGAACGCAGAATATGCGTATAATTTGTGAAACGCCCCCGTTTTTGTGTTGATAAAACCATTTAGAAAATGTGCTATTCCACATCCAAGTACATAATCTGCCTTATCCTGAGTTTCGCCTGAAAAAAATAACCCGAAAATTTGTCATCCGCCCATAGTAAAACCATGGAAACCAAAAGTGAAAAGTGAAAAAAAAACAGGGTTAAAAAAGTTAACATCAATGTTTTTACTGGCTAAAAAGGAACTAACAACCAAGTTTTACATGTGTACCGGTTTTGAGTTCATTAGTTAACCATTTTTTTGTTTTAATAGTTCATAACGCGAACTCAAGTAAGTATGTATGTACAATATATATACATATATATGTCAAGTTTTTCGTGTTGATTGATTATACATTCTCCCTGGTATAGTATATTTTCCCAGCATTGACGTCTCGGTTCCAATAGTTACCGCGATTTCGACGTCAAGTATATGTTGTAACACTTGGCACAAAGTTGTGTAGTTCTAAACTCGTTAACCATTGTTTTAAAGCTGTTAGAAGTAGACGATTAGGTGTACGCCGATATTCGCGTATTGGCGAGTTCGTAGCGATCTCGGTTGAACCGATGCATATTAAGGTATTCTCTTTTCTGTTCGGTACTAGTTGTTACGCAATGTGGTTGCAGGCTTTTTGTCGGCAAATGTACTTCTTCAACTTCAGCCGAGCCACCTTTCTTTCCGAGAAAATTTGTTGCTTGTAGTTTTTGAGTTACAAATATACGACATAAGTGGGCGGTACCACATATTCCAATATTCTAATTATTATTTATAACTTTTATTAGTAATAGTACTAGTATTTTTAATACAGTTTTATTTAAAACAAAGCAACGAGAAAAAACATGAAAATTATCGCAAAAATTTATACACATAATAATACAGGGGCGAGAATGTAATTTTCTTACCTAACACTTGAAAATACAATATTCAAATCCTTAAATTTTAAATTCGTGGCTGAAAGGCTTACAATTTCCGCTGCTTCACTGTCTCGCTGTTTTCACGCGAGTTAAATGTGCAAGGAATTATGTTGACAAACCTTCGTCAAGTTGTTCATAATTTTATATTATATTTTATAATTGCATATGAGTAAGTAAATTCCCAAAATTTTCTATTAAGATGTATTTATTTTATAGGAAAAAAGCTACGAATCAACTGTTGATAAACATAGTTTGTCCAGGTACAAAATGGAAATAGCTCGTATTAAGCTGTGGCCTGGGAAAATTGTCATCCTATCTGGTGGTAACATAATCCGAAAATATTTTTTGACTTTTTTGAAGTTTTGACGGAGAAGAGAGGTTGAATTTTATGAATTCGGCTTGCAACCGCGCAATATTTTAATTTTTTTGTATGATCCAATAAATTTTTCATGCTTTTTCGATTATTGAATTTTGTTTTTAAATTTTATTAAAATTTTACCATGTTTTTTAATGGCTGAATTTCTTTATTCATTTTGAACGTTTGGAATAGACTTGTTTGTTTACTTATTCTTTAGAACGTTCCTGATGATATGTTAACGTATATTTCAAACACATTCTGTTTATTCCGGCTGTGAAATGAGATTATCCGGAATGTATAACGCAGCCAATATGTAATAAATTGGCTGTTTTCAGAAAAAGAACTTAAAATTTACCGGTTTTTGCTAAAAAAATTACCAATTTTCAGAATGATTTTTTTCCAGATATTTAAATATTTGACGTCAAAAATTAACAAATTTAAATATGTATGTTTGTATACTTGTACTTGCATTCATTCAAAAGTTATCTTGTGTGTCACACTGCGTACGAGTGAACATTGTACATATACACTGTCGGCAGAAATAATTACTCTCCTTATTTTGAAGAGTTTTGGCCATGATAAAAACATTAGAAGGTAAAATCATTCTCTCAATTCGTCGGCCATGATTTTTTCTGATGTTTGCAAACATTTTAAAAGCATATAAAATTGAAAATAAAAAATTTAATTGTTCACAATTTTTGTTTTTTGAGTTCCTATTTTAAAGTTATATTGCTGGCAAACGTCAGACTGCCTTTCAATGAGTAATGTTTTTATCATGGTTTTGGCTAAATTTCTTTGGTTTATTTTGTGTTTAATAATTTTAGAAAAGCCTGGGTAGTTATACAACAAGCACCATATAAGTCCCTCTTTTCAAACGTTGTACAAAAATTATAAAAATTCGACAAACTTTTCTCCAAAATTTCAAACTTTTTATTTAGAATTTTTAGAAAATTTTTTAGTATGCAAAATTCATAAAACTGTCCCCAAGATAAGTCAAGATCCCTCTTTTATCTACAACAAAACTTCAAAAGTGTCGAAAACTTTTTTTCGAGTTATATTACCACCAGATTAGATACTAATTTTCCCAGGTGTCAGCTTGATTCGAGATATTGCCATTTTAGCTGGGGCATCTCACGTAAAATGTAAATCAAACCCTTCACAAAAAAACCAAATATCTACTCTTTTTTTGTACATATGTATGTACTGTATATGTATATATAATCAACCGTATATCCTTTCGACAGCAATGGCACAAGGAGTGTTTTAAGTGTGGAAACTGTTCCAAAGGCCTAGATTCAATCCTTTGCTGCGAAGGTCCGGACAAAAATATTTACTGCAAAGGTGAGTTTTAAATTAGGTTATGATTATTAAAAAATTAACCACTATATTTTAAGAGAGCTCTTACCATGCAAAAGTCATAGAAGAAAGTTTTTACCTATCTTGATTGTGACGGCTGTTTCAAAGACTTTTGTACTGGACTTACCGATGTAAACTATGTATGGTGGAAGTACCTTTGCAGTAACTAATTAAAGTTAAACTGTTGCCAGTCAGATGTACATATTTTTCGCCATATATGAAATAATGGCATCTTATTTTGGAAAATTGAGGTGTTTTTCTTCTTAGTTAATGATACATTCTCCCAAGTAGAGAATGTTGTTCCCAGCATTGACGTCTCGATTCCAACAGGTACCGCATTTTGGGCAAAATTGGTACCTGTGGGGCGATTTGGCCGTCAGGTTTATGTTGTAACACTTTGCACAAAGTTTTGTTGTCCGGAATTCGTTCACCATTAGGATGTCTGCTTTGCGTTGTTTTAAAGCTGCGATTAGTAACCGATTTGGTGTACGCCGATATTCGCGTATTGGCGAGTTCGCAGCGATCTCGGTGGAACCTGCACATATCAACGTAATCTCTTTTGTGTTTGGTACCAGTTGCTTCGCAATGTGGTTGCTGGCTTTTTGTGGACAAATGTACTTCTTCAGCTTCAGCTGAGCCACCTTTCTTTTCGAGAAAATGTGTTGCTTTTGTTCTAGTATCTCAATCTCCAACCAATACAACTTGGTCGTAAATAAAAGCTTAAACAGACGGCAGCGTTGATCCGGACTAACTCGGACTTAATCCGCATCAACTGCAGTTAATTCCCGAGTTGATCCGGATCAACGCTACCATCTGTTTATGCTTTAAGCCGCGTGTGGGCAAGTTGACAAACCTTCGTCAAGTTGGAGAAAAATCAAAAATTTTTGATTTTTAAGGCAGATTGTCAACTTTGATCGACAAGTTGGCAACCCAAAATGCGATTTAATTTTTTTAAAGACATGTGTTTTTCGGTTCGTTTCGCTAGTGAAAATGCGTATAATTTGTGAAACGGTGTGACGGGGCTCATTGTCTAGCGTTAGTATGCTATTATGTTGCAGAATACCAAAGGTTAATTGCCTCGCATCTGATACATACATATGTACATTGCCATCACTCTATATATGTACATAGTTTACATCGGTTAACACCCCATTCCAAATTTTCCTTCACCTATACCTACTCGTACATACATATTTATACATAAACATATGTATATGTTTAATGTGTGTATGATGTGTAATCATGTTATGCTATGTTATTTATGTTAGGCTGTTATGCTAAGAAATTCGGACCCAAAGGCTATGGATATGGTCAAGGCGGTGGTGCACTTCAGTCTGACTGCTACGCAAATGGGTAAGTTCTGATAACCTAATTAATAAACTAATTAAAGTTAAACTGTTTTCAAACCGATGTCTGATAAACGTTCAAATTTTTCATGTTTTACCATACGCTTTCATGTATGTATGTATGTAGTTTACTTAAATATTTATGTACATATATGTGACCTCGTCTACGGAAAGGGGGCTTAGATGTCAAAAAATCAATTTTCACTTTTTGGTTGATTCGGATGGAAGATGAGATGCTTTTTCACGTGGTGAAAAGCAGAAAATCCTAACTTGCTTAGAAGTGTACTAAAAATG